>NW_027069684.1:368431-395931 GCF_002906115.3 Quercus suber | reverse complement strand
ATCGCTTACGACTTTGGTTTCATTTTAATTTTAATTAAGAAAATTATTATTTTGTGAGGGACTTTGATTTTCATCACCACTAAAAAGATTCTTAAAATCCCCAAATTTTGTTGCATAAACAATTTTTTACTAAAAAAACTATATAATTTCAAGACTACAATATTTGCTAATTAGGATTTGACATTTCTTATTTGTCTTGTAAAAGTTATGATATAAAAAATATTTGAAAGATAGATTTCTATTTTTAATTAAACTTTTTTTTTTTTGCTGAATAATTGGACTTTTTTAGTTAACTTTTCTATTTTTACTAATTTAATGTATTTATTTATATTTTAAATAATTATGAAATTAATTGTAACGTAATCATTGCTCGATCTTAAAACCTTGAACCTCTCATTTATAGTGTAAGAGTAAACATTTCACTATCTCCTTATCTTCCATATTAACTCTTATATCTTTATAATTATGGTGTCATATTAATTCATTTTAATTAAATAATATTAAAATGCTACACCACATTCTTTTTTTCATATGTCCCACATTTGTTATCACTCACTACCCTCTTATAATCATATAACGACGACTGACATTAATCGCGGTTTATTAGTGTCTATCATGTGCCCCAAGTGCAGGGGCGGAGCCACATAGTGGCTTTTTTGTATGTGGCTTTTTTTTTCCCCATTAGACGAGGAAGAAAAAATAACTAGGCCCCCCAACATCACACAGCCGGCCCCCCTACCCATTTCTCACCCATTTTCCCAGCCTTCAATCAAAAATTAAGAACATCTCAAATTAAACATATATATATATATATATATCTGTTCTACTTACACAAAAAAAAAAAAAAAAAAAAACACNCAAAAAAAAAAAAAAAAGTCCAAAAAAAAGTCCAAAAAAATTTGAACTAAAATCTGAAAACAAAAAATGGTAATAGAGCCCACGGCGAGCCAAGCCCACCGCGAGCCCAAGCTCGCTCACGGCAAGCCCACAGATTCTCAACCCAAAAAAAAAAAAAAAAATACAGAAAATCAGAAACGAACCCATCACGTCGCTGAAATCCATCACATCGCTGGCAGTCTGGCAGAGGCAGAGAAATCAAACCCAATACTAAAACACATCAAACTCCAGCAAACCACACACAAACTCCAGCCAAACACAAAGTGTTTATCAAAAAGAAAAAAAAACCCCCCAATACACAAACCAAAACCAAACCCCGAACCCCAGCAAACCAAACCCACTAACCCAGTAACCCACGGTCAAGTCGCCGTCGCCGTCGCCGTGGCTCGCTCTTCGCCGTCGTCGTGCTCGCCCGGTCGCCCCTCATCGCAGATCGCAGATCGCCTCATCGAGTCATCGGAGATCGCAGGTATCGTTCCGTCTCCGCTCCGGACCTCCGGTGCAGTGGTGCTCGTTGGCAGTTGCTCCATCCGCTAAGTCCGCTCCGGCAGTCCGGCCCTCAAGGTTTCTCTCTGACTCTCGCTCATCTCAGTCTCTCTCTGACTCTCTCTTTATCTCACTCTCACTGAATGAAAAAAATTAAATGAATTTTATGAAGGCTGAAGGAGGCTCTTTATCCTTTGTCTTTAATAGCCTGATCCACATCTCGGTAAGTCCCTCTCTCTCTTTTGAACTGTGACTCTCTCATTGGTTGGGTTTTGTTTTTTTTCATTTTTTATCTTTTTAAACGTGGCTTTATCTTATCTGATCAGTGACTCTCTTTTTCTGTTTTTGTCTTTTTAAATGTGACTTTATCTTTTTTTTTTTTTGTTGGTTAGCGATTCAGTGTGTTGGTATTTGGTGAATATTATTATTTTTGTTTATAAAATAACCAAAACACCAACAAATAAAATAAGGTGTTTCAAAAGAATATGTACATAGATTGAAAAGAGAAAGGGATTAGGCGCATAGCCAAAATTTTAAATTGATTCTCTGAAAAAATATTAGTGCCCACATGTCCTCTAAAAAAAGAAAAAGAAAGTACTTATTTATAGCAAAAATAAACTATGAAATTTTTAACCCATAAAAATAAAAAATAGTATGGCTAGAATAATAGAATTTTCTTTTATTTTCTTATCCCGTGAATATAAGTTTGATTAAGAGCGTGTAATTAATGTATAGAATTAATTTTATAAAAGACAAATTAATTAAATCATTCATAAAAGACAAATTAATTAAATCATTTTTGTTTTTTAAGGGTTATTATTAATTAAAGTTGTATTAAAAATGGGTTGACTGTTTAAATTATAATGAAAATTTTGTTTTTTTTTTCTTGAGTATGAATAACATTCATATAACTAAGTAAAAATTTCTAATTAAAATTTATTTAAAAAAATTCTTTTCAGGTTAATTTTTGAGTCATATTCTTAAACCTAAAAGAATTATGAGCAAACGAAAAACAATTGATGCATTCTTTAAGAAAAAAGATGCTAGCAGTTAGAAATTAGGACACCTGTGGCTGTAGAAACAAATCTTAATACTTCAATACCTGATGAACACCCCTCCAAATGTCCAAAACTTCAATTTGAAGAGATAGATCGTGATCCAGGATCACGTAAACAAATATGTGAATTTCCTATCAACCAACAAGATGAAATCCGACGAGCTTATCTCAAAGAAGGTCCATATCAACTTGTAAATATAGACTATCCATACAATGATGATACTCATCATCGTAGATTTCAACCTTCATGGTTTGGTTCACATAAGGATTGGTTGGAATACTCACCTTCAATGGATGCGATATATTGTCTACCTTGCTACCTTTTTAGTAAGAAACCAATAGGTCGTCCCGGATCAGATGTATTCATTTCACGAGGTTTTAATAATTGGAAAAATGTGAAAGATGGAATGAATTGTCCTTTAATTCGTCATGAAGGGAAAGAACCAAATTCCCCACATAAAATTGCTATGAAATGTTGCGAGGATTTAAAGAATCATTCACGGCATATTGACAAGCTGATTGAGAAACAAACGTCAAAAGAATTAGAGAATAATCGGTTGCGACTCAAAACCTCAGTAGAGTGTTCTAGATGGCTAGCATTCCAAGCTTGTGCTTTTAGAGGTCATGATGAAAGTCTTGATTCAAAAAATAGAGGTAATTTTATTGAATTGATAAAATTCACATCAACTTTCAATGACAAAGTAGCTAGTGTTGTCTTAGAAAATGCACCAGGAAATGCCAAATATACATCACACACAATTCAAAAGGAGATTTTGTATATTCTTGCTAGTAATGTGCGAAATGCTATTCGTGAAGAAATTGGAGATGCAAATTTTGCATTCTTGTTGATGAAGCTCGGGATGAGTCGAAGAGAGAGCAAATGGCCATCATTTTGAGGTTTGTTGATAAAGAAGGTTTCATTAAAGAGCGTTTTTTTCATGTTGTGCATGTTAGAGACACTTATGTTATAACCCGGCCCCCCTATGTTTTTATTCCTGGCTACGCCCTTGCCCAAGTGTATCCTTTAATTTAAATAATCATGTGCCTCTCTTTTGCCAAGTTAAACGAATCACGGCCTACTGTTTACAGGGGTTTTTTTTTTTTTGGTTATTTTATAGGCTTAGTATTGATTTTCTAGCCAATGTTCGCTGCCACACTCAGAGTATTTTATGGGCTTAGTATGTTCCCACTATATTCGGCCCACATTTCCAATTAATAAAATTCTTTCAATTTTCTTTAAAGGCATTTATCAATGTCATAATGATGAAGGTGGAAACGAGAATGTGGAATCAGCTACATAGTGATACCAAAGGTAACTATGGAGCCCAAAAGACGTTTGGTTCTAGACCACATAGAATTCACGTCCGGTATCCAAATTATCGTAGTTCATTCTGTCCTTGATATGATATATGGTTTCGTTTATGAAATAGAAGTTGATGATCTAAATTATCAAACATATTACCTACACCAACCAAAATGCAAAAGAGGCAAACAGAGAATGAATTGAACAAAAAATTAAAATAATCTTCTACATCTTATCTCTAATACCAATATAAATTTCAAATGAATCAAAACCCTAAAATTCATAAATGTAAACTCAGAAATCAAAACGGAAAAGAACATAAGCAAATCCTGAAATAGGTCACTACAAAGGAAAAAACATGTATAACAACCAAAAACTCAAACAGAAAAACCAAGATAAAAATATTTAACTTAAGATTTCACAAAACACATGAATACTCAAATTTAGAACTAAACCAGCTTTCCAATCTACAAACTTCAATTTTTTTCCAGCCCAAATTCCTTTTCAAATGAACTACTCTCAATGCAATTAGCAATGCTATCCTATCTTTGATTTCATCACAAAAACGAAAGTAACAGTGCCTCCATGACTTTTTCAATAGTAGGGGTGCCACAAACACTCCAAAATCCTACAACAAACCCAAGTCCGATGCTAGCATAGCATAGAAACCCATAAAAAAAAAAAAAAAAAAAAAAAAAGAAGCTCAAAAACACAAACGCCCTAACCCTCTCTAACTCCCTCTCTAAACCTCTCACTCTCATCTCTTTCACTCCATGCCAATCCCGCCGTCGCTCAGCCCACCACGTTGCTGGTTTAACCCCAACATAGACCCAACACACCACCGACCCACGCCTCCCTGCCCATGTCGCCGCCGACCTAGCCTTCCCTGTCCACGCCGCCGCCGATTCGGTGAGACCCTTCCCCTTCACCTCCTCTTATCTCTCTCTCCCTAACCAATTGAGTGCTCTGGTATAGGGCTTGGTCTAGATCGGGTCTCAAGCTCGAGTCTGCTTCAAAAATGGAGCTTTGTGGATTAGTGAAGCGGCGAGATCGGCAACTAGATTCACAGGTTGTAGATTGGTTTGGGTGGTATGTTGATTTGGATTCGCGAGTTATGGATAGGTTGCTGTGGGTGTTGTGAAACACAGATCGTTGGTGGTGGATGTGGTGGTCGTAAATCAAAGGTTGTTAGTTGTGGTGGTGTTTAGCGGTTGCGAAAGGAAGATATTATGGGTGTTGGTGGTTGTGAATCGGTTTGGGTTTATTTTTGGTGTGTATAGCTGTGGTCGACTGATTTCTTTGAAATTTCTGGGTTTGGTGTTGGTGTTGGTGTTGGTGTGGATGGTTGTGATCAGCTGGTTTCTTTAAAGTTTCTGGGTTTGTTGTTGGTCTGGAATGTGGATAGCTGTTTGTAGGTTATTTCTGCATTTTTTGAGTGTTTGATTTGCTGGGTTTCGATGTTTTGATGATCGCTAAATTTTGTGTTTCCAAGTTGGAGCTGATTTTGTGTTTCTAATTTGGATTAGTGGGTTTCCAACTTGGAGATTGGTGTTGATTTTGTGAACAAAGAGGATGCAAATCTATTGATTTTGATTGGTGTGCGTTGGGTTCAAATTTCTGGGTTCAAAATTATGGGTTCGATTTCTGGGTTAGGTTTTTAGTTTCAATTTCAGATTATCGATTTGTTGATGTTGATTATTGTTTGATCTGAGTTTTGAATTTTAATGTGTTTGGTTGTAAAGAAAATACAACAAAGACAAAGAAAAGAAAATAAAACAAGGATTAAATTGCGAAGAACATGTAAAATCATGTTCTGGGAAAGATCACAAAGAACATGAACATGTTCTTCCAAAAAATTAACGAAAAGAAAAGAATGTGAATTTGGATTGTTGTTTTCTCATTTTTTGTTTTTAATTTTTCTTTTCTGTTTTTAATTTTTTTTTCTTTAGTTAAAATTAATAAATTAATTTTTTTTAATTTAGGTGCTGACGTGGCATTTTTTAATGCCAAATAATATTTTTTTTTTTTTTATTTTAATGGCCACGTCATCTTCCGTTTGCCACCTGTGCAATTTTCGTCTCTGATGTAACGGCAGGGACAAAAACGAGACGCGTTTTCCAGGATAGGGACTAAAAGCAGTAAAAAAAAATTTTAGGGACCAAAATGGGAATCGTGTGAAAATGTAGGGACCAAAATGTGCTTTTTGCCTTTAATAATTTACTTCTTCTTAAAAAATATTAAATAAAATTTTACTGATTTACTCCCAACTACGTGTCTTTTCTTCTTCTATTCTGTATTTTTTTTAATTAAATCGGTAAATATATTATATAACATATGAACAAAAGATATATTATTATTATTATAAAAAAAATATGATTAATTATTTGAAACTATTTATATGCATTGAATATATGATTGTTGCATTATATTTATAATTTTATTTTAGACTACGAAAAAGTCATGGACACGACTTTTATGGGGGAATTTACAGACTAGCATAGTGAGGAGAAATAATATCATAAGTTAACATATGGTTGGAAGAAAATTGCAAACTAAAATCTCGAGTTTTATAAACTCGATTTCAGTTTAAAACTCGAGAGTTAAAGACTCGATTCCCAGTTGGTGAGTTGGAAATATGATGCCAGATAAATCTCGAGTCTTATAAACTCAAGTTCTAAAAAGCAAAGCTGAGTCTCTAAGACTTGATTTTGGTACTTGAAGAACTATCCTGAAGAAAAACAAGAAGAATGATCTGACAAAGAACAGAGATGAAGAACAGAGGAAGAATAGATTTGAAGAGGAACTATCTGAAGAGGAAGAACGAAGAACACTGGAGCTACGATTGGACGATTGAATGCTGGGTGGATGACTAGACGATATGGTCTTCAAATCTGCATGAAGAAGAACGCTAGGTCAGAAGAGCGCAAGGAAGAAGAAGGAAGAAGAACGCTGGGTGAAACTCGAGTTCCACGTGGATTTTTTTCCACATCATATGCCACCACTTACAAATCGACATAAATTGAGACTTAGAAACTTGAGTTTTATCTTGGAACTCGAGTTTTAGATACTCGAGATGCTAGTTTTCCACATTATTTTGAAACATGACAACTAACTAAATGGTTTGATATTTAAGGTTATTTGGAAAAAAAATTCCAACTTTTATACCACAACCCCTGCCAAATTCTTAATATATACGATTGTAAAATAATTGTTAAAATATTATTGATTGTATACATATTGTATATACATAGGAAAAAAAATATTAATCATCTCATTTTGTAGCTATCCCATAAAGATTAATTTCTAAATCCGCTACTGCACATGACAAATTGAGTTGTAGAGAAAGAGTGGTAACTGTATATAAAAGTAACAAGCAATTAATCATGATCTGCAACATAGAATAATTATGACCAAAATGGTCAAAGATTATATTCGGTAAAAATGAGCTTGATTAAATAATCAAAGAGATTACAACAGCTTTATATACTAGCTAATATAAGCAAATAACAGAATAAACTATACTAACCAACTAAATAATTCTCTAACTAAATCTTACATGTGCTAAGTGTGTATCAACTAATAGATTATCTACAACTAATCCAAGCTACAAGTCGTTCAGTATCAATCATAAGAAAAACTACAGTCGTTTATCCCCTTCTTCTAGTTTGCAGTTTATCTCCTTCTTCTAGTTTGTAGTCTTGTGCTCTGTTTCTTTGGTTGAACACTTCTTTTGCATGCCATCATTCTGATAAAATTATGACCTTTTATGCGGTATTAGAATCACTCACAAAACTTTTGTGTATGGACTTTATCGAATGAACCTCACGAAAGTCATGCGTAAACGGTATGACCCCTTTTTCACTCAGCAAAGACTAGCTTTTTCCACATTGTTTTTCCTTTCTAAACGTAAACAATGGGCTTTGACTCTTCAAGTCATTAGGCTGTCAGAACTTTGAATCTTTCTTTTTTTGTCTTAAAATTACGGCAAGGGGCATCGTTGATTTATTAATTACTCTTAGAACTTTACTTACATGAGTTTAATTTGGGATAAATGTATATTACCAACTTGTGGTTTACTTCGTTTGCACAAGACTACTAAAAGTTTCAAATTATATATATATATATATATATATTGCAGAAAGCAGAGTGATGAATTGCTCAGTTTAAATTATAACTTTTTACACCACAGTTAAACTTTTTAAACTACGGATAAGTAAAGTATAAACAGACTACACCACATGTGAAAAATCTAAATTATTCCTAATTCATTGAAAATGATCTTTACCATTAAATAAGAACATATTATAGGCCTGCCAATTGACTGAAATTTTATTTTTAAAAGGGTAAATTTTATCAATTTTTTTTAGAAACAAACACACACACAAAGGAGAGGAAAATGAGTTCTAATATAAAGGTTCACCACAAATTTCATCCAAAAACCTTGGTAACTTTTATAATCTCATTATAGAATTTGTCCTCTCAGTGATATACTGATGTACTAATGTTAATTGTTTCTTGTGAGATGGGTTTTTTTTTTTGGGATGTATTGATTTTGGTTGTTTCCTGTATGAGGATTGTGATTTTAGTTTAGTTTAGTGTTTTTTTTTTTTTTTTTTTAAATTTACGGATAAACATAGAAATATGATTAAAGGCTTGAGTTGATGAGAAATGTGAAAAAAGGTATTTTGGTCTCTTTATTAATTTTTCTTTCTTCTTATGAAGCTAACCCAACATCTGGTAAAAAGACTGCATAAAGTGCATAAAACTGTCGAAAAAGCTGGGTATTAACGGCATCATAAGGTGCCCATTAACACTACCCTATGTATAAAGCCAAACTTTAGAGAAGATTCAAATAGATTATTAATTGAATTGCCAATTAATTTACGTCACAATTCCATCTAAGTTTTTAATTTTTTGTGACAAATGAGTTATTTTGTGAATTTAATTTCTAAATTTTAAGGTAGTATTTATCGCAAATTGTAAAAACCAAATACTCAAATTTTTGTTTTTAATGAATGCAATGGATTTGGGGCATCAACTGTTTATATCTGCCAAGTCTATTTACGCGGGTCTCATATTTTAAATTGTCTTGACAATTTGTGTCTTCTAGCAGTTTCTTGATCAAGAAGCCAACTTTTTCATTTTGAAATTCTTGAAATTAGGCAATTTTAGAATCATCTTCCATATCCTCTAGCATAGATAGCCCTCATGAGTAGTCTCTTTATTCACATAGATTATTAATTGGTAAAAGAAATATCCTTCTTAACTTCCTCGAAGAAGTAGGAAAAAAAAATTTCAAATTAATAAATTAAATAATCTTAAAATTAGCACAAGTATGCTTTCTACACAACAAAGGGCAGGAATTTGTTTGTGTTTTTCCACGACTTGGACTTGGAGTTAGGGAGGGTGACTCTGCTGTTAGTTATGTGCGGTAGTTTCAGCATTTGACTCTACTATTTTATCACTAAAGATTTTTGTTTAAAACTTTTTAAATGGCCAAGTTGTTTGTTTTGGGTAAAATAGATTAATTGAGCTTAGTTTTTTTTAGCTTTATTATTGGTAATTTTTGTTGTTGGGTTAATTTTTTTGGACTTGTATATTTTGTTTTAGATTTAATCTATTAATTTTTATGGCCTTTGAAAGGTGTAAAATGCTAAAACTACAAAATTTATACAAATTATTAATGTAGTGAGTAGTTATTGATAAATAAAAAGTGATACAAGTATGCAAATCAATAAAAATTTGTTGTAAAAATGTTGTAAAAAAATGTGTGACTATAACATTAACCTCAAAAGAATATTGATGGCATTGTTAAGGAGGGTAAAATGTAATTTTATTGAACAAAATTGCTAAAATTTGCACATATTAATATACTAATATTTAAAAAATATATATTTAGGGGGCATTGCCCCCTAGTCAATATATAGATCCGTACGTGTCTAGAGATCCCAATTTGGGACTGCTCGTGTATCAAATATTAGCAAGTTCAAACATTCAAACTCACCTAAAGCAATAATAACAACAAGCTCTCTAACCTCAAAAGAACAAATTATTTGAGAATCAACATGTGTCATAAGAGTACAAGTAACAGATCAAGAAGAAAAAATAATATTTGTGGTCTATCTAATATTTAAAATATTGACAATGCATTCTAGCTCAATTCAAGACCCATCAATTGTGTGTTATGCACAAGTATAAATCAATCTTGACCAGTGACGGTTGAATTATAGGTCAAACTATTCTCCCAGGGCTCTCCAACGTACAGTGCATTGCACTTCTCTCACATCATAATATGCACGTGCACATTGATATCCTTCATTCCTTCTCTAGCTAGAGCAGTACACAGTAGTACTTCACACGCTTTGAGAAAAAGTTTCGACTCAAGAACCAAAAACTAATTGAGATTTATCTTCAATAATCCTGCATTAATGACTCTTTACACAGTTAGAGAGACGTGACGTGCTTCTCAGATGCTCTATTATTTGAGTCAAATGAAAGGAGTATACGTACTCATATGATCAGGATGGATGTACAACTACAACCTGGAAAAATGATCAATTTAAGGGTTGGGAATTGGAAATTGTTATTACCATTCCCATTTACAAGATGCTAGAATTTCTTTGCTGGCTGAAATTACTAATTTATGCTTAGATCCAGCAAATTCTATTATTAAAAAAGAAAAAAGAATATTTATATGTGTATATATATATATATATAACCAGCAAATTCTATCTTTTTTTTTTTTTTTTTTTTTAATCATGGTTAGAAATTATCCTAATAATAAATTACCCCACCCCAATCTTGGGGTCTTGAACTTGAGAGGATACCATTGGACTAAGGATGTCTCTTGGTACCATTAAATTAATTGTATCTAATCAAAGATATGTAAGGAACTAGAGGATGTCTTGGCACTAGTAAATTAATTATATCTATTCTTTTTTTTTAGAAGCTAAAATGGGGTCTTTATGGTCGTATTACATCCCCGGCAGGGAGCCAGTGGCTCGGTCAAGGAGTCTGTAGTCGGTACCCGTTATGTGGGAGTCACCTCACATTTTGTGAGTACACCTCACCACTAAGTTTACCCACCAACGAAAGCCTGTGGGCAGCGGGACTCGAACCTAGGTGTGTTGCACGAAGCGTCCGAGCCTTACCCACTCAGCCAAACCTTGTTGGCTAATTATATCTATTCAAACATATGTAAGTAATTCTCTCTCTCTCTCTCATTATGTATATAAAAGTAACTTTAATTATAATTTAGGCTAAAATACACCATTAGCCTTAAAATTTATCATGCAAGTGCTTTTAGTCCCTTCAGATTTTAAGTTTCAAATGAGTACTATTATTTTTTTATTTTTTTTTTTGGATACAAGTCTAAATGAACAATAATGTGCATGATATATACAATAATTACTCTCATGTTTGCATATTTAGCATTACTATCTTGTAACTTGTGAGTATTATATTATAATTTTCTTATAGGTAATAAAGGGTTCACATGCTAATAGGCTTTATTTGAGGTAGAATAATGGTCAATTAAGTGCACGTTTGGATAGCGTTTATAGCTAGCGTTTGTGCGTTTTACTGAAAACATGTGGGTCCTACGGCACTGTTTACATATCTACAAAAATCATCCAAACACAAATTTCAATATAAATTTGAGTCCCACAGTACTATTCATACATTTAAAATTTATTTTGCTACAGTATTTTCAGTTTTCAGCAAATAAGCAATATCCAAACATACCCTAAGTCAAGCCAATATGAGTGATCCAACCCAAGCGTGAAGTGAAGCAAGCAAAAATAAAAGTAAAGAATAAAAGCATTCCAAGGGAATGACTTCCACAAGCACGGGCTGGCAAGTCCAACAAGGAGTGAAGAAAAGAAAAAGGAAAAATAAAGAGTGAGGCCAATGTTAATCTATTCTAACGTGGTGTATAAAAGTAGATAGAAGAAAACAAAATCTTGTTTGCGTGGGAGATGTACAGATGGGCTTTGGAAGTTTGACGTGGGCCTTTTGATTTGTTCAACAAAACATCCACCTGGGAGTACTTACTTTTGGGCCACGTTGGTTTTAATAAAGAGCTTTTAGGTCCCAGCCGCATATGTGAATATAAGTATAAATAGAGCGAAATAGAAAATATTGGGGGCTGGCTAGAAGAGAGCTGAAACGCAGGCTAGAAGAAAGCTGAAACAGAGGACGACGGAGGGCTGGAGCGAAAAAGAGGAAATAGGAGCAAGAGGCAATGCTGCCAGTGGCTTCCTGCTTTTCTCTAACACTGTGATTTATCTCTTTCACTCTAGCTTTATTTTATTTGTCAAATTTAATGCTTAGTATTTTGGTTTTGTGTTTTTTTGTCAACTATTATGAGTAACTAAATTTTCAATTAAGATTGAGAATGAAACCTTGTTAAGGATTTGTTAGTGTTATTTATGTGATTTGATTTTTCGTACAATAGTTGTTGTTTAATGATTTAAATTGTTCTTACTTCATTACAATTAACTAAGATAGGATTCTTAATATAAGTTCAATCATGTTTTTCTCATGATTTTGGATTTATCTTAATTAATCTAATGCTTGGTTTTATAATTGTTTGATTATAAAATTGGATATCTTTTGTGATTTTTTTGGCGACGAATACATTTGATTTTATACCTAAGAAGCGAAGAAGAGCATACTTTAAAATATTAAATAGAGATTTTAATGAGAATATTTTTCATGATAGCAAGATTGATTTTTAGATTATCATGCAGTGGGTTGGGAAAAATTAATAATCATAAATATATGCTTTTACAACTTACAAGGCGGATTCCAAAATCTTAATTCCTTTATCTTGTTTGTTTACATCTTTTTACTATTTTATATCACATTTTTGCTTTGTTTAAATATTTGCTTAGTTTATTTTAATTTCAAAACAATCAATTTTTATTAAATTAGATTAGAATTAATTTGGTTAAAGTTTAATTAATTTTCCTACGTTCATCCAAGTCCCTTTGGATTCATCATCGTTCTTNCAAAGGAAAAAACATGTATAACAACCAAAAACTCAAACAGAAAAACCAAGATAAAAAATATTTAACTTAAGATTTCACAAAACACATGAATACCTCAAATTTAGAACTAAACCAGCTTTCCAATCTACAAACTTCAATTTTTTTCCAGCCCAAATTTCCTTTTCAAATGAACTACTCTCAATGCAATTAGCAATGCTATCCTATCTTTGATTTCATCACAGAAACGAAAGTAACAGTGCCTCCATGACTTTTTCAATAGTAGGGTGCCACAAACACTCCAAAATCCTACAACAAACCCGAGTCCAATGCTAGCATAGAACCATATCCTTTCATAATGATCTCCACCTTGTTTGTCATCAACATCGGTAATACTTGGGCCATTAGATGCTTCATCTCCTGGGCATTTGGTTGGAAGAGGAGACCCACACAACGAAGGGTTTCCCTTGTATATGGTTGCATCAATTAGTGTTTGGAGTTGACTACCAGATGGGATTCTTCCAGTCAAGTTATTAAATGATAGGTTCAAGTGTACTAAGAAATTCAAAGAAGACAAGCTTCCAGGAATAGGTCCAGAAAGTCTATTGTTTGAGAGATCAAGTGTTTCCAGCCATCGCATGTTTCCTATATTCTTGGGAATGCTTCCATTTAGATGATTCATTGAAAAGTTTAGCGTACCCAATCTTGTGAGGCTTGTTATTTGAATAGGAATTCCTCCAGTCAAACTATTCCCTGAAAGATCAATGCAGGTAACAAGTTGGAGAGTGCGATCATATTTATAATAACTTCCTTTTGTCATTATGTATGCTTCCTCTGTATAGTTCTCAATAGACTTGGACTCTAGGGTGTTGCTATCAACCATAGCAATAAAATTGTTGAAACAATCTGGAATGCTCCCAGAGAGATTATTTTGTGCAAGATCTAGGATTTGAAGTTTATGAAGATTGCACCATCTTTTAGGGATGGTTCCGTTGAATAGATTTGATCGTAGGCGTAGCATGAAGATGTCTGATTCTATCCATGACGGAAGATTCCCCGAGAGACGATTCCCCCCAAAATCCATGCTCACAATAGAATGACTTTGCAAGGAAGAAGGAATTTCTCCACTAAGATTGTTGTTGCTCAACACTAATATAGAAAGGTTTCCTAAGAAACCCATTGAGCTCGGAATTTTTCCACATATATTGTTATATGAAATATCCACAACGCGCAAGTCCATTTGTGACTTGTTCCAATGATCAGGGAGCTCCCCTGAAAGATTATTTCTCCTGAGGACAAGAATATTAAGATGTTTTATTTTTGATATGGACAAAGGAATTTTACCATGGAGGAGGTTCTCTGAAAGATCTAAATATTGCAAGCTTGGCATTAGAACACTAATATTTGATGGGATAGGGCCTGAAAACAAATTTCTTTGCAGAAATAGCTTAGTCACATTTGGAAATACTAATTGGTGTGGCAAGTTCCCTTTTATCTGATTGTTGGATAGATCCAAGTGGGTGAGGTTTGAAGATATCATAGATAACCATTCCTCAGGTATAGTGCCTTTGATTTGAACGCTATTTAGGATGACATAGGTAAGCTCACTTTGAACTTGAAGCCATTTAGGAAATTTGGGGCCAATGAGACAGCTTTCTAGATGAAGAATTTTGAGCTTGAAAGGTGGACGCCAGTCGTCTTTCACATTGAAAACAAGAGGTTGACTTTTATTATTAGTTGTTAGTACAAACTCTTCTAGTCTTGTGAGATTCATCAATCGAGCTTCTGTTATGACACCTTCCCAAGAATTTTCTAAGAGATACAATTTGACTAGCTTTGAGAGTTGCCCCAAACTTTCTGGAATGTTTCCATTCATCTTATTATATGAGAGGTCCAACTCCTTCAAGGATGACAAATTGCCAATAGAAGCTGGAATTGAACCAGAAAAATTGTTACCACCGAGATAGAGGTATTTCAAGCTTGAAAGTCTCCCAAATGAATCAAGGATTTTTCCACTTTGATTGCTAAAAGTCAAATCAAGACTTGTGAGGCTCGTAAGATTAAACAGCCACTGAGGAATGGAGGTGTTAAATGGGTTGTATGATAAATCTATGGAGGTGTTAAATGGGTTGTATGATAAATCAAGGACACGAAGAGAGGTCAAATTAAGGAAAGTAAGGGAAGATGGAAGGTGTTTAAGCTCACATGAAAATAAACTTAACTCCAGAAGGGAAGGAAGCATGTTAATTGCATGCAGCCAATCTGCTTCGGTATGATTGATCTTCACTCCCCCCATATACAGTTTCTGTAAAGAAGAGAGGCTTGAGACGCAATCCAAGTTTTGGGTAGACAAATTGTAGTTTCCTTCAAGGTCAAGATGCGTCAGCCTCGACAGATTGCCGAGATAAGGAGTAATCTCCCCTGAAAGAGACGCATTGTCATCCCCTGAAAAAGATGAATTAACATCCCCTGAAAAAGATGCATATATAAGAGAGATTTAGATACATCCAGTTCTTTAGCATGCCAAAAAGTTCAGGAATTCGAATAGCTTTTTTAAATATTTCAAGTGAATCAAAGAAGAAGTTATCTTACCGAGCAATGTCCTCGAAGACCTATAATTTCTTTCCCAAGGATGAAGGGATGTAGAACAGGGAGAAGCACAAAACTCGCGGCTCGCAGGTAAAGGTTGATATCTTTCGTTACTTTCGTAATAATCAAAGTGCCTGTGGCGTCCAGCTGGGTTGCTAAGATTGAGCTTGGTAACATGACCTGATTCGTTGTCGCACTCTACGCCTTTCCAATGGCAGCAATCTTCACCGAGCCATGAAGAAAGCTTACCAGCTGGAATTACGCCTTCCTTGAATCTGACAAGTGCTTCTCTTTCACTTTTGATGCATTTCACTGTCATATTATTAGAGCATGAACCCAGTTTGAATATCCCCAAGGACAAAAGAAGAAATACAAAAACAGTATGATTATAATTAATCATCATGGAGTATTTTACTGATAGTGCAATGCTAATGATGAGTCTTGATGAGGAGAAAGCCGTGCATTAACGATGAATATATATCACTGAAGTGTGAACTAACTTTAGATTGGAATGGTCAGGTCAAGGATGACCAACACGGTAAGGGAAAGTTCTTGTTAGAATCCACACACGGTATTGACTAGTGAGTAGAAGTAGCTACCTGCCTCGTGAGTCATGCGTAAAAACACTAGGACCCATTTTCCACTCCGCGGAGACTACTTTTTCACTTTTTCCACGTTGCAGGAATCATCTGATTCATATTGGTTTTTCTACTTTTTCTTTTTCCTTTATCTCATTCCTAAACTCTTCTAAACAATTCCATTTCTCAGGAGACTTGGCTGACATTTAATCCAGTTATCCATATTAGACTTTGTCATTTTATGCTGTTCAAAAATATTCCTGTAACTTACGTTTAAGCATGGATAAAAGTTAGGTAGTATGGATAAAAGTTAAGGATAAATACCTAAAATAAAACTTACTACTCCCACTACATCACTTTCAAATACGCGTTAAAAAAAAGTTCACCTCACAATCTATTAGAATTCAATATATGTGTTTTATATTTGAATTCACCATAGCCACATACAATTTCTCCTCCTTTAAGAAAGAAATATTATCATTATCCTAACTTTTTCTCAGTCACTTTTATAATTATTGCAAAGAGATAAATTTATAAATTCTTCTTTATTATTTTGGAGAGATAAATTCATAAACTCTTCCAGCAAAAAGGACAATTTAAGTGTATTTAACTCTCTCTTGGATTTATGTATCATTGATTGATTTCAATTCCAAATATGTACTCTGTAGTTACATTTTTCTAACTTGATTACATTGTGTAATAAAACATTACTAGGTTTTTATTTTTCTTTTCTTTTCTAGGTTTGTAGGTGGAAAAACAAATCCTTGAAGCAATCTATCTCTAAGAAGAAATAGTACAATGAGGTATAGTTTTCACATTATTAAAATCTCTTTTAATTTTTAATTTTTTTTCAAATTTTGTGACTTTAATGGTATGCTTCTGTGATTATTAGGGTAGAAAAGCGGAGAAGGTTCAAATTTGTTGAATCAGAGGGTTTCAATACTTGGGTTGAGATTTCATAGTGGCTGATTTGCTTTGACCATAATGGTTTTTGTTGGAGGTTACTTGGGGATTTCACAACTATGGTGGTAGAACTTGAGATTTAGCCAAGAGTAGTTAATTAACGGGTTGAGTGTTTTGAAGGTATGGGTTTTTTATTTTTTATTTTAATTTTAAGAGATTTTGTGTGTCCTTTTAAAAGCAGAGTTGTTAATTTTTGTCTAGAAGTTTCAATTTCAAGTTCAAATTTAGAGCATGTTTGGTACATGTGTTTAAACACATATTTTCAGTTTTTATAAAATATTACACGTATTTTCACACACTTTTTTACTCACATATATTTCTAAAAAAACTAAAAATTGTTATTTAAACACACGTACCAAACGAATAAACATATTTTTTATTACAAAATTGATAAATAAGAGTTCCAAATAAAATCAATCTCTTTGAGATAAAGAGGTTCGCTTATGAGATATCAATGTTTTTTTTTTTCTTATTTACAAGCTTCAGTTTTTATATTTAAATGTTTGAATAGTGCTAATTTGGTTCATCCGTGAACATTTTCTATTACTTTGATTTTATAAGTAAGTTGTGATTGGTGGATGTGTGATAGTGAGCCATGTGGGGACACTTTTACCACTCACAACTTGTCATGTGACAAGATATGACACAAAATTGTACACTTTTATGTGTCTCTAAAATTCCTCAAATTTTTTTCAAGTTTGAACCAACTGTAGTCTAGAATCTAGATAGATTGGTCTGGTCAGTGGTCAAGTCAATGATGATGACTCAAGTGAGTGGAAGAACCCCGCCTATTTCGTTAGTCATGCTCGCTTGCTCATCCAAACCTTTTTTTCCTTTCTTTTCCCACCCAGTATGCCTTTTTCCAATGGTTGCTTACCCTTTTTGTTTTTAACGGTCCCACACGGTAAGCCAAAGTTCTTCCACATACTATCGCCCCGTGACTCGTTCCTGAGTCATAACGTAAACTGTACACCATACCATTCCTTTTCCACACAGCAGGTCGGTAAACTTTAGTAGTTGTTGTTGTTGTTGAAAAAAAAAAAAAAACCTTTTCCCACCCAGTATGCCTTTTTCCAATGGTTGCTTACCCTTTTTGTTTTTAACGGTCCCACACGGTAAGCCAAAGTTCTTCCACATACTATCGCCTCGTGACTCGTTCCTGAGTCATAACGTAAACTGTACACCATACAATTCCTTTTCCACACAGCAGGTCGGTAAACTTTAGTAGTTGTTGTTGTTGTTCTTTTTTTTTTCTTTTTTTTCTTTTTTAATAATCGGATAATTTGGGGCTTACTTACTTGGAGACACAAGAAGCACCATAACCAGCCCACAAGGATAGGGGCCAGATATGATTGTTTTTCTTTTCTAAAATGGGCTTTGACTCATCAAACTGTCAGAAAAGAACTGTTATAAATTGTAAATGCTATTTAAAATTTAAGATAAAGTTTAGTTATAAAATTAGTTGTGTTATAAATTATAATCCTTACAACAAATTTAAGACATAGTTTATATCCTCCATTCTTGCAAAATTTCTAAAAAATTAAGAATTAATAGCTATGTCATCAATAAATTATTTATATTGCAGGTTTTTATAGTTTAAAATTATGCATAAAATATAAGCTTATAAATCATATAGTAAATAATATTTGATTCACACAAAAATTTGACATGTGTCTTAAGAGCATAAAGAACATGCAATTCAACGGTTAAATTTTCAAAATACGTAGTAATGTTTATTTTATTAAGTAGGACACTTAGGACTACAATCAATTTTGTAACTAAACTTTGTCCATAAATTTAATGCAAACTTAATCTTCTTATTATGACTGTCAGAACTCCTCAGATGAGTCTCATGGACAATTTATTTTGATTTTTCCTTACTTTCTAAATAGACTATTTTAATTTTAATTTAATTTGAATGTTTTAAAAACTATGGTTTTTTTTTTTTTTAATTTGGTAATGAAGAAGAGGATTAAACCCCAAATGCCATGGATACACCAAAAGTTGACAACCAATTAAGTTACAAAGCTTTTGACAAAGCTATGGTTTAATTTAAATCCGTCCACGAACAACAAAAGGGAATTATGTATATTGTCAAAAGAATAACATCTAAAAATACAACAAGAGGAAAGCTTTATACAAGTATGGGCTGAAATAGTATATAATATTTTTTTTTTTTTTTTTTCTAAAATGGGCTTTCACTTCTGTCAGAAAAGACTTGTTATAAATTGTAACCACTATTTAAAATTTAAGATAAAATTTATCTATAAAATTAGTTGTGTCATAAATTTTAACAGCTACAACAAATTTAAGGCAGTTTATATCTTTCATACTTGTAAAATTTTAAAAAAATTAAAGATCAATAGCTATGTCATCAATAAATTGTTTATATTGCAAGTTTTTGTAGTTTAAAATTATATATAACATATAATCTTATAAATCATATAATAAATAATATTTAATTCACACAAAATTTGACGTATATTAAGATCATAAAGAACATGCAATCTAACGATTAAATTTTTAAAATATGTAGTAATATTTATTTTATTGAATAAAGTTGTAGCCTAAGACTACAACTAACTTTGTAACTAAATTTTGTCCATAAATTTAATGCAAACTTAATCTTCTTATTATGACTGTCAGGACTCCTCAGAGGAGTCTCATGGACAATTTACTTTAATTTTTCCATACTTTCTAAATAGACTATTTTAATTTTAATTTAATTTGAATGTTTTAAAAACTATGGTTTTTTTTAGTTCGATAACTACAACGAAGAGAGAGGATTAAACCCCAAATGCCATGAATACATCAAAAGTTGACAACCAGTTAAGTTACAAAGTTTTTGGCAAAGCTATGGTTTAATTTAAATCCATCCACAAACAACAAAAAGGAATTATGTACATTGTCAAAAGAATAACATCTAAAAATACAACAAAAGGAAAGCTTTATACAAGTATGGGCTGAAATACTATATAATATGTATCTCACCTTCATTATACAGTAATAATAATAATACCAGAAGAAAACCGTTTCTTCGATGAGAAATATTGCTAGTATAATCATGCATATGTTACTCAATTCCTTTCTTCTTCCAATTCATGGCGATCCAAACTCTCTTGCGCTACTAAATATTGTGGATGCCCACAAGCAATAGTTGAGGTTGCCGTTTTCCCATGCATTTTTTTAGCTAACAGTCTTTCTTCTAAAGCCATACAAAGCATAGGATTGGACTCACCACGATACAAAAGAGTTGCTTATACAAGTATCCTTTTCCTCCTGGACAAAAAGCAACCATCAAAACTGTGGGTAGCCCAACAAAACATTACTAACCAAACACAAAATGTAATTACTAAGTGCAAATCTCAATTAATAAACAAAGTTCCACAACAATAAAATTGCTCACACAATTCATCTGCATCAAAAGGATCCCTTGGCTTTGCAAGCCAAATTTACAATGGGGATATTAAGGTTGTCTGACCATTTGAGCTGCACCGTATACATGAAAAGCAAAATACTAACCTTTCCCCTTCAAGAGATACTTGAATTTTCAAGATTGAAAAACTCAACCTTTATCCTGCTAATACCCAATCCCTCTCATATATTGTTCTATAAACCCAATGTGTTTACTTCAGATTCGAAAAAAATTAAGAACTTGGATAAAATACAGAGAACGATACTGCACGTCAAAGTTTGTCAGTATTTGTTACAAGATGCTGCTCATACAAAGAATGATACTTTGCAGGAAGATAGTCCTTAAACCTGTTCACAATGACAATAACAAGGGTGAGAGCGGAAAATGATACAATTATTGAATATAAGAAACAAAATGTATGAAGAAGATAAATTTGGATATTTCAATTTTCAAAAAAGACTAGGGGAAGGGGAGTCATTCTATGCATAATGTAATAGAAAACAACAAATAAAAGGTGTCACATCTGTCATTTTCAGGCTTAAACATTTATCAATCATACTATATTAGCAACATTTAGAAAGCATAATACACAAATGAAAGGGTAAATAATTTTTTTGTCCTTAAATATCAATATCGTAACCCAAAAGAATTTTATTAACACTAGTATCTGAATGAAGCACCCAACCAATGCCATCAATAGCATCCATAAACAATGTCAATCATGGCATTAATAGAAAGTACTATCTTATGAAGAACCCACAGCCTTGAAGTAAATTTTAGATGCATAGCCACATAGGAAATTGCCGCCAATAGTATTAAAATCAAATAGCAATGAGTACCTTTCAAGAAGATGAAGCCTCTCTGGTCCAGAGAATAATCTCACAATGGATTGTAAAACTTGGCTTATCTTCATTTCTTTAGACTTAAGTGCCTTCATAAATTCCACAAATTTTTTATATTCTTCAGCACTAAGCTTCTCTTTAACCTGTGGGCATAGGTTTGAACAAAATCCAAAACCAATTTCTTAATTGACATTTTAATCAAGAAAGCAATACAAAAAACTTGGTGAGTCAAAGAATTGCCTCTAGCTCATTGGTTTCAGAGAAGAAACACAAACAAACATGACTGCTTTAATATGGTTCTGGCATCCAATGCAAAATTCCAAGAAAACCACTTGCATTAGAGAAATGCTTTTTTAGGAGGCATGCAAAGAAGGGAGGGAAGATTCTAGAAGTATTACAGAAAATGATGACAAAATGGCATATAATCAGAAACATTTCGAGTCACCAATAAGTAATAACCATGTAAAAGTTCAATTATTCTGCAGTTAACAAGTGGAAGCTCTTCTTGTTGTGTTAGAAGCCAGCTTCCTAGCAGAACAAGGTTCTATAAGTTTTTCTTTGCTTGGTTTTTCATTTAATATAGAATAACCAGTCATATCAGTTATTTAATATCGTCAATATTAGTTCACACTTCAATGATATATATTCTCTCATGTTCTTATAATATATCATAGAATTTGGGGGGGGGGGGGGGGGGCGTCGTGGAAGTCCTTATAAATACAAATCTTGATGCAAAGGAAAAATATATAACGTAATATATGTATTACAAAAAATATATATTTTACCAAAGCCTTGAAATGAGAGAATTTCAATATTTTCTTCTCCAATGTCAACCGAAGCTGGATATGAAACTTGAAATTAAGATGGATTTTTTTTTGGGGGTTTTCAACACTAGGAAACTACAATAGCAGAGCCTTTTCTTGCGGTACACTCGTATGCACTGCCTGCTACCTTGAATCTTGTCCCTTTTCATTTGTACCAGTGGGCGTGTGTGTGTGGGTTCAAACAGTGAGAAAAAACACATGAAAAGAAGAAATCTACAGCCACGGCCTACACACAATAAAGCTTCTACTACAGCCTACATGCAAAAATAAGGTCTACTAGTGCCACTGCTACACGCAAAACCATTTAATGAAAGAATGATCTGCTACAAGCAAGACCATCTTGTCTTGGTTTGAAAAGATGAATAGTTGGGGTTCATCTATAAAAAAAACAAAAAAAAAAAAAACAATGATTGGGATTAGACATGTTTTCTATAAAAAGAATGGGACTACCTTTTTCCATAAATCTGATGGTGGGAGGGCCATTTTGAATTTTTGATATGTGCTTATATAGGCATCCCATATAAGCATATATACTCAAAAGATTTTTCTAATCCTTGGGGGGTCATGGCCTGGTTTCCTGTCTCCACCACCCAAAGGAAACACAAGCAAATTTTAAATTAGGATAACATTAAGGATCAGCATTGAGTATTATCTTGTGGTGCATGTCATATGCAAATATCATGATAGTGTACAAAACAACTTTACAACGGAAGGTGTGAGCTAAACCCAACTGTATGAATCATATTTCCAATGAATAAATTTTGTTTGGACCCTCTCTCCGTGTCAAATCTCCAGACCAATTATCCAAAGAGCCTTGCCCATGATTAAAAATGTGTGAATTGCCAAGGACCCATAATTTAAGGGATGAGTCCCTTCTTACTAAATGTTACTTAAAATCCAATAAAAATGCCACAAAAAATAAAATTCCTTCAACCTTATTTAAGCATTTATCAATGTCATAATGATCCAGGTGGAAACAAGAATTTGGAATCAAAAATTGGTGATAGACAAAGGTAATTATGCACCCAAAGATGTTTGGTTCTAGACCATCTAGAATTCATGGTATCCAAATTTATCATAGTTCTTCTCTTGATCTTTGAGCTGGAATCACTCTTCTATCCTTTATATGATATATGGTTTTATATTCAATCTCGTTTTCCAGAAGATAGTTGAGGTAAAAGACCTTGCTTATAAATTCCCTAATTTTAAAGCCCTTATTTATATGTTATATTATAGTATGAAGGGATAAACTGTGCTTAGAGTTTAACAGAATTACCAGCAACATGAGAATAATGGGCACAAGAACGCTTTCCACGCTTTCTACACAGCATACGGCAGGCATTTGTTTGTGTTTTTCCACGAAGCAAACTCACTTTATCATGAATGCAGAATTGTTCACGAGATCCTAATACTACCATTTTGGGCCTGCATATATTAAACATTAGCAAGTTCAAACATTCAACTCACCTAAAGCAATATAACAAGAAGCTCTTATCACAAAGAACAAGTTATTGAGAATCAACGTGTCATGGAATAAAGGTAATGCATCAAGAGGAAAAGCAATATCTATGGTTTATCCAATATTCAAAATCTTGCCAATGCACTCTAGCTCAAATGGAACTCCTCCCCTTGTGAGAGCAACATGGAAGGGAGGCCATGGGTTGTAAGACCCATCAAGTGTGAATGTAATTTATTAATATAAATCAAATATTTAAAATCTCACCGCAAAAGAGGTCAAACTATAAATCAACTCTGACCTGTAACAGGTTTCTTTCAATTCTTGAATAACTTGCCGGATCTGGCTGTGAGTGCGTGAAGCATAAACTATGGTGGGAAGTTTTGAGCGAGCACCCTGTGAATGAGAAACATCTGATATGCTACCTTCACTCTGACTGCTCCTTTCTCTCATACCAGTCGAGAAACCCCCCAAACTCTTCCTCCAAGCAAGTGTGGTGCAGAGAAGACACAACGTTTTCCCAGTTCCTGTAGGGCTCTCCAACAGTGCATTGCATTTCTGCACATTGTATTAATAGAGATAAGAAATTATGAAAACTTTGTATCGTTAAGTTAATAGATAATAGAATTGAGTATAGGCCTAGTGACACTATGCAGCTTATAGAGTACATATAAGACAATCCAAACCCGTGGAGCTTCAGACTATATGTTACACTATTAACATCTTTTTTTGATAATTAACAGTTAGAAAAATGCTTATATTGTTTTAGGTCATATACTAGATATCTGTAAACTTTTACAATAGAATTTACTTCAACGATTTTCTTCGGAGATTTATATTTCGTTTCGAAAGGATTTCTACTTACATTATGCTTTAAGCATTAAACCCCACTTTGAACAACATACCCCAATGTTCTATCATCTATGAGGAGTAAATTCAAGGGGAGAATCTTATTTTTTGTCCACAAGAATACAAAAACCATGAAGGCCTAATATACCCAATAACCACAATCTAACGAATCAATACCAATTTAGTCCAAATATATACTTACAAGTTTCTTAACCACAACCCTATTTCACAAAAACAACCAAATTGATTAATTGAGTATCAAAAAAACACACAAAGCTAACAGTATTTCCCAGCTTCAGTCAACAATTTCAATTCTTTCTCCAAAAAAAATTAAAAAAAAAAAAAAAAACGTTTTTTAAAAGCAAGAAAAGTACTTTCAGTACGCTACCATGACATGATACATACAGCTCCCATTGATTTTACCCCTCTTTTCAATTCACTACAGCTCCTATTGATTTTAGCAGCAACTGAGCAGACAGTATAACAAGCTGTCTTCCTCTATCAATTAGAAACAACAACCTGAGAGTAGAAATATGTTCACAAAATGTTTCTGCAACCTCCCATTTATGCAACAACTAAAAGTTGCCCTCCTATAATTATGTCAAACTAACCTTGAGAGACAATAAGATGCAGACACCAAGATGTTTTTCCTATATTGGGATTATTTCGGATTTTACATGTTGGGACACGCATCATTTAATTTTAATTTTTAATCTGCCTCAATTGTGGGATGTAATTTTTTTGAGAAATTATGTGGGATGTATTTCTTGCTTGATTGAAACTTTCCTCTTTGATGTATTCCTGGAAACCAAACTCCCCACAGTCAATTGCTGCCTAGTCATGCCAGTTAATACCACTTCACCCTATTCATGCCACAGTTCTATGGTGCCTCCACCATGAGTCCGTTGGAAAATGTAAATTACAAAATAGCATCAAAAGTTAATAAAGTACTTCAATAAATGAAGTCAAAATATAATAAAGATATTACAAGTCCAAGGGCCAAGCTCCATAATCATAATAACAACACTATTATTACAATTCAAATTTCATAATAAAACAACAATTGTCCATTGATGGTCATCCTTGCACTATTGGTGGATATCCATATTCATGATACTTCAGCGAGATCATCCAATTGCGACTACATCAAAACATGAGTTCAAAAATAATTTAGCAAAACCATTTTAAATACTAAATATTCAAAAACTCAATGGCACGAATTGCAATATCTTGTCGTCTTTGAGTCGTCAACATTCTGAACAGGGACGGACCCACGTTGAGCCCAAAGGGGGCCGGGCCCCCTGGCCCAAAATTTTTTTTTTTTAACAGGTAAAATTTTTTAAAAACCAAATAAAATGGACTTGGGCCCCCACGTTTTTTGCTCGGGCCCCCTCCACAAATCATGAACCCCCCAGCCCAATCCGGCCAGTCCTCAGCCCACATTTTCCGGCCAGTCCCAGCCCTGAGCCCACATTTTCCGGCCAGTCCAGGTAAAAAAAAAAAAAACACTCAGCTGCCTCTCACTCCAACTCCAGCTCTCACTAGTCAAACAGAGAGCAACCAAAACACGAAGGAAAAAGAAGAAAAAAAAAAAAGAGAGAGGAAGGGAGAGGCGATACAGACGCCGCCGACGAGACCCACGCGGCCACGCCGACGATCCTCGATTTGAGACTGAGAGAGCAGAGACCCAGAAAGCAAACCAAAAACACGAAGGAAAAAAGAAAAAAAAAAGAGAGGAAAGGGAGAGGGCGAGAGGCGATACCGCGATCGCCGATCGGCGATACAGACCCACGTCGACGACGCCGACGAGACCCACGCCGACGACGCTCGATCCTCGATCTGAGACAGAGAGAGCAGAGACCCACTCGGCCACTCCACTCACGGACTCACCCATTTGGAAAATACCCACTTGCCGCCGCCCACGCCGTTGCTTGATCTACATCTGCTCAGCCTAGCTTCGTCGCTCCAGCCTTCACAGTTCAGAGGTATTTACTCTTATCTTTTCCTTCAACTTCAAAATGTTTGTGATTTCGTGATATGAGAATCTGATATTGCCTTGTGGACTTGTGCCTTGTGGTGTTGGTGATTGTGATTGTGAATTGAAATATTGAATATTTGTGAATTGTGGTGTTGGTGATTGTGATTGTGAAATTGGAACTTGTAGGGTCAGTTTTTGCGGCCCAAGCCCAAGGAGGTATGGATTCGGAACCCACTGAGCCCAAAACAATAAATTTTGTAGAGAGTGGGCGAAAGGGCTAGGCAAGTAATGAAAATGACAGTATTAAGCAGCAACACTGATGTGAGAAGCTGAATTAATGTGCTCTCGGACTAAAATGGGTACTCTGTCCGAAGAGATGTTTTCATTCATAATCAAGGATTACAATTCCTGGAGCTACAATCATCTACTATATCCTTTCTCTCTCCTGTTTTCCGATCCCCTTCTATCAGAGGTACCCTTCCCTTATATAGCATTACCTTCTTACATCTCCTCCGTCCACTTGTTCATCATCCAGGCATCCACTTGAGTACATGTCCCATCATCCCACCTTTAGCCTTATGTGAGTGGCGGTAGCTGAGAAAGCACTGTTCAGGTGTCCTGTCCACATAAATGCGGCCAGAAAGGTAGGTGCAGGGCATTAAATGTGGTGGTTGAAGTATGCCTCCTTGATATTCCCTGTTGCCGTTTCTTTATGTGTGTCCGAGGCTCCTCTCCCTCCTGACGCTTGTCAAATAGATCACTTGAACCTCCCATACTCGCGTTTGATCAAACCTCTTCGGATCCGAGGACTCATGACTACTCGGACATATGAGCATCTCCTCGGATGGTATACGTGTTCATCCCCAGGCATCCCCCATTGGCGTGGGCTTCCGACTGAAGGCTTCATCTCCTCGGATGAAGAGTGTTCCTCTTTAGGGCCTTGGGCCGAATAAGCTGGGCTGGGTTTTTCTCCCCCACATTAGCCCCTCAAAATTGTAGTTTTTCGTACGCATCCGAAGAGAAAAAGTAGGATTTTGACTTGCCCTGGAGCAAAAGCTTGTAAACAGGCAAATTTGAATTGACACGTGCATAATATAGGCACTGCGCTTCATTAATGTCGCTGCGGTTTCCTTATTCCCAGGCGCCTCATTAATTGCACCAGGTGGCGCTTCGCCCTTCCTATCCAACGGTGATTAAATGATCCAACGGCTGGATTTTTCTTCGAAATTTGGGCGGGAGTGCCCCTGACCTCGTTTGACCCGTATAAAGCTTCAGA
>NW_027069684.1:333680-368406 GCF_002906115.3 Quercus suber | reverse complement strand
TCAGTGACCAAGGAGGAGGGTCTACTATGACCTAAGGACCACTACACTGAAGCTAAGTTGCACCGACACGGACACGGACACGGATACAACATGGACACGGATACGGGGATACGGCAATTTTTGAAAAATAAGGATACAACACGGCATGGACACGGCAATTAAATAATTAATTAAATTTTATATTTAGGCATATTTTTTAATATTTTTAGAATTTAATATTTTTTAATATTTTATGTCTAGAACTTAAATTATGTAAGAACTACAAATAAGTAAACTAACAACCAAAGTAGTACAATAATACACATAAAATGTTCAGAGTATAAAAACCAAAAGTTTAAATAGGCTACATTCAACATCAAACCAAAAACATAAAAGGAAAACAAGCTTTAAACTTTTGGGATTAAAAAAAAATTAAAAATATATCTATGTAGTGAGAGTGGGATAAAATATAAAAAAATAAAAATAACAGTACACTAACAGTAGAGAGTACACAGCATATCTGAAAAAAAGAAAAGAAAAAAAAAGAGAGATAGAGAGAGAAGAGAAGAGGTTGGACTCGAACTTGTCCACGCCGAGAGAGAGAGAGAGATCGGAAGGGACAAAGGGCACGGCGTCGACGGCGACTGTCTATGGAGTTCGCCGACTTGCCGATCGGCCCGATCTAACACCGGCAACTGTCAAAATCTGTGATTTTCTGTTTTTTTTTTTTTTTTTTTTACTGCTGGCGTGTCCGCGACACTGCTCGGACACCGGAGTCTGGCAAGTCGTGCCAGTATCCGTGTCAGACACCGGTACGTCGCCAAAAATGGCGTGTCGGTGCAACCTAGCACTGAAGGTTGAGGAACTTTGGCAAACAACAACTAGTGCCACGGATTTAAAGGCAAAAGACCCACTTGCAGAGTAGAAAATAATCTCAAAGGATACAAAACTTGCAAATCAAACTGTGCCTTGTATGTTTAAATATGCAAACTCATTCTTGATTGAGTGAATTGCATACATAAAGGACACGTTGAACCTGCTAATTCTCACAACCCAAGAGCAAGTCTGTGAACTATTGGTATGACACTCAGCAGTCAATACTTGTTATCACAAGCCAAGAGGATTCTTTAAGTCATTGATAAATCATTCGGCCAGAATGTCACTAATACAACAATAATAGACTTGCTGGTCCCTTCCGACATAATTGGTGCCGAATGCAATAGAAACACAGCCACGGGTTTAGATGATGGTATTGTCGTGTGTTAAGCAGCGGCAGTGAGTTTTGGCTTTTGATGGCAGTGTAAGACAAACAAAATATGGGTCAAGATCAACTCTTTGATGGTGATGGTTGAAAGGAGGCTCTGTGACAGTGGCTTGTGAAAGGCAGTGGTCTTGTGGTGTGATGCGACTTCTTACAGCGACTGGACTATACCGGAGAGTTTTGACTGCAGTAGTGTGAGGCTGGAGAAGAAGAACGCAGCAAAGAAACGCTGAGGAAGACAAAGAATGCTATTTAACACACTGTAAGGACAGAAAACCATGGCCACAAGAAGGTGGCTTTGATACCATGTTAGATTTTATGAAGTGTAGAGAAAGAGAGCATAGACAGAAGAGAGAGAACACAAGGTTTATGTGGTTCGACCTAACAGCCTACATCCACAAAGAGTATTCCTTGACGGCTACATCTTCACTATATTATCAATTCACTTAGTGACAATGAACCCTAAGTAGGGTTTATATAGGGGGAGAGAGCTAGGGTTAGGCATACATGGGCTTACAATAGAATTGGGCCTCTTGGGCCTACACACATAAACCTAATACCTCTAACTCAGCCATTAAATTGTAACAGACACCTAAACCTAATCTTTAAGTTCCCAGATTGAAGTTGGTTCAGGACCTAAGTGAAGACTTGGCTTGTAAGTGATTGGCTCCTGGTTTCTTTTTTCCAGTAAAAGCAACAGGATCAGGACGTTACTAACCCAAAAAATATAAGGCAGACCCAGCAAATGGGAAGCCTGTAATTTTCTGTCAAATGCAAGCAATCTAACAGATTAAGGTTAGGATAGTTCTTTTCAGTTCACATACCTATAACTTGGTGATCAAATAGCTTTACTATCAAACTACAGAACAGCCAGGAGAAAGAAAGTGTCCACAGGTAGCCATTGGACCCTTAATTGATATCTTTGTTTCGTGTGTGTGTGTGTGTGTGTGTGTGAGAGAGAGAGAGAGAGAGAGAGGGGGGGGGGGGGGGGTAAAATATATATATATATATATGTAGTGAGAGTGGGATAAAATATAAAAAAAATAAAAATAACAGTACACTAACAGTACAGAGTACACAGCATATCTGAAAATAAAAATTAAAAAAAAAAATAAAAAGAAGAGAGAGAGAAGAGAAGAAGTCGGACTCGGACCTGTCCGCGCCGAGAGAGAGAGAGATCAGAAGGGACAGAGGGCACGGGTCGACGGCGACTGTCTATGGAGCTTGCCGACTTGCCGATCGGCCCGATCTAGCACCGGCGACTGTCAAAATCTGTGATTTTCTGTTTCTTTTTCTTTTTTTTTACTGCTGGCGTGTCCACCGTGTCGGAGAAGCAAAAAAAAAATAAATAAATAAATAAAATAAAAGATACCACTCGGACACCGGAGTCCGGTGAGTCGTGCCGGTATCTGTGTCAAACACCGGTCCGTCGCCAAAAATGGCGTGTCGGTGCAACCTAGCACTGAAGGCTTGAGGAACTTTGGCAAACAACAACTACTGCCACAGATTTAAAGGCAAAAGACCCACTTGCAGGGTAGAAAATAATCTCAAAAGATCCAAAACTTGCAAATCAAACTGTGCCTTGTATATTTAAATATGCAAACTCATTCTTGATTGAGTGAATTGCATACATAAAGGCCACGTTGAACCTGCTAATTCTCACAACCCAAGAGCAAGTCTGTGAACTATTGGTATGACATTCGGCGGTCAATACTTGTTATCACAAGCCAAGAGGATTCTTTAAGTCATTGATAAATCATACGGCCAGAATGTCACTAATACAATAATATTAGACTTATTGGTCCCTTCCAACATAATTGGTGCCGAATGCAATAGAAACACAGCCACAGGTTTAGATGATGGTATTGTCGTGTGTTAAGCAGCGGCAGTGAGTTTTGGCTTTTGATGGCAGTGTAAGACAAACAAAAAATGGGTCAAGATCAACTCTTTGATGGTGATGGTTGAAAGGAGGCTCTGTGACAGTGGCTTGTGAAAGGCAATGGTCTTGTGGTGTGATGCGACTTCTAACAGCGACTGGACTATACCAGAGAGTTTTGACTGCAGTAGTGTGAGGCAGGAGAAGACGAACGCAGCAGAGAAACACTGAGGAAGACAAAGAATGCTATTGAACACACTGTAAGGACAGAAAACCATGGCCATAGGAAGGTGGCTTTGATACCATGTTAGATTTTATGAAGTGTAGAGAAAGAGAGTATAGATAGAAGAGAAAGAACACAAGGTTTATGTGGTTCGACCTAACAGCCTACATCCACAAAGAGTATTCCTTGACTGCTACATCTTCACTATATTATCAATTCACTTAGTTACAATGAACCCTAAGTAGGGTTTATATAGGGAGAGAGAGCTAGGGTTAGGCATATATGGGCTTACAATAGAATTGGGCCTCTTGGGCCTACACACATAAACCTAATACCTCTAACACAGCCATTAAATTGTAAAAGACACTTAAACCTAATCTTTAAGTTCCCAGATTGAAGTTGGTTCAGGACCTAAGTGAAGACTTGGCTTGTAAGTGATTGGCTCCTGGTTTCTTTATTCCAGTAAAAGCAATAGGATCAGGACATTACTAACCCAAAAAATATAAGGTAGACCCAGCAAATGGGAAGCCTGTAATTTTCAGTCAAATGCAAGCAATCTAACAGATTAAGGTTAGGATAGTTCTTTTCAGTTTACATACCTATAACTTGGTGATCAAATAGCTTTACTATCAAACTACAGAACAGCCAGGAGAAAGAAAGTGTCCACAGATAGCCATTGGACCCTTAATTGATATCTTTGTTTCGTGTGTGTGTGTGTGAGAGAGAGAGAGAGAGAGGGGGGTGGGGGGGGGGGGAGGGAGAAAGTACGATATCAAGATTGATAGGGCAGTACCCATTTTTATATATTTTGTTAAAATTATTTCTGGCTAACCCAAAAAATGTAAGGCAGACCCAGCTAATGGGAAGCTTGCAATTTGATGCAAGTAATCTAACCGATCAGGGTTTGGATATTTCTTTTCAGTTCACATACCTACAACTTATTTTTTAATGAATAAAGTCCAACTTTTTGATACATCGATGGTTGGGAATGTGAGGATTGAACCTTGGATGTCTTCATTAGAAACACCAAGAGTTCACATGCCTATGACTTTGCAAGCAAATAGCTTTACTTTCTAACTACTGAACAGCCAGGCAACAGAAAGTGTCACAGATAGCCATTGGACCCTTTATTGATATCTTTGTTTCAAGTGTGTGTGCGCACACGCACGCAAGAGAGAGAGAGAGAGTACAATATCAAAAGACTGATAGGGAAGTACTCTTTTTTTTGGTAGATAATAGAAATTTCATTAAAGAGAAAAGAACAATGTGTGTGTGCGCACACGCGCACGCGCACACAAGAGAGAGAGAGAGAGAGAGAGAGAGTACAATATCAAAAGACTGATAGGGAAGTACCCTTTTTTTTGGTAGATAATAGAAATTTTATTAAAGAGAAAAGAACAATGTGTTCACAATGGTGAACCCACTGCACGTACCCATAGTTATATATTTTGTTAAGATTATTTCTTGATCTAATCCATTCAAATAGATCTGATACCCATAAAGGCAAGAATCTTTTCCATTGTGTATGTATTGGTAGCCAAATGAGCACACAGACACATCTATATAATTTGGGTCTGCAATGCATAATGTATAAAAAGCCCTCATTCTAAAAACGTTCATGAAACAATGTGTCACATAGTTACTCAACATAAACTTCGAATATCTGAGAAGAAAAGATCCAACCCACATATATATTTCCCCAACAATTCTAGGGGAATACATAGGTAGATATAAAAATCATAAAAACAATGAAACTGGTCATGTTCTTAGCAGGAAGATACTTACCTCTATTTTCAGTTTGCATTAACCTTAGATGAGTAGAACATCTAGCTCCTGCATCCCGAAAAAACCGGGTCAATGTAAAAACTACATCCCCAAATTTGGAGTAACACTGCAAGAGTGAAATGAGTTAGCACTAGTGCTTTGGAGATCAGAATTCAGAAGGTTGTTCCAAAAGATGACAACACACCTTGATGTGAGGCTGTATCCAAAGTGATATTTGGGATTGTCAATATGGCTGTGCAAACCTGTTTATAACCCACAAGAAAAATTATAATTTAAAAAATATATACATACATAAATGTGAAGATTAAAATTTAACATAGTTACATCAATAAAAAATAATAATGATGAGGAAGGCATTAATTGGTTGCAAGCCAAAGTCCAAGATGGATTTCCATTACCTTCTCAATGACTGGAAACAATAATGATCATTTTGCATTTTGCATGTAATTATGTATTGCATACTTTCCAAACAGGTTGTTAAATATCTTTTGCAGAATTCCACCTTGCACTTTACAAGCGGAGGATATTCTATTTGAACTAAGAGCTTAAAATTCAACAAAGATTAGAACAACAAAAGAAAATTCAGCTCCAGAAAAGTCACAAAATTTGTTGAGAAAATGATCATCTCCTGATATTTTTGCTTTCTAAGTCACATGCTTGTGCATTCTGTTGAAATTAAAGACCAAAGTGACAGAACCAACAGAAAGAAAAACCTTTCATCACAGAAAATAATAGCTCCATAATCATGACGATGACGGATTACGCGTCCAACAGCCTGATTCAAAGCTCGTGATGCTTGTTGATTATACCAATCTTCTCCAGTTAGAACCTACAAAGTCAAAGTCAAAAAAAAAATTGGTAAAACAATTGTCAAAATAAAAAGGGCATGCTCTGTTGGTAAGATTTTTTATTCTTTAGAATTTAAGCTTCTCATGAGTTTAAATTCCTAAGAATTTAAAATTCGATCTCAGAGTTTGGTAGCTCAAAACTAGTTTTAGAAATCTTGAGAGTTTAATGATCATTTGATGTAGAGAAAACAACCCACATGGTCATTATCGTAGGCGAAACCTAATAAGGAAAAATAGTTTTAATGTGATTTATAAGGTGCACATTATAGTAGGTGAAACCTGATAAGAAATTTTAGCTAGTTTTAAGCATGATTTGTTACAATTCTAATTAAGTGCAAGACAGAAGAATAAAATTCTTAAAAGTTGAGACTTTATTATCCCATAAATTTTGGGAATGGCAATATCCTGAGATTTTCAGAACTTCCACAATATTAGTTAACCGAACACCCATAATTTTAATAACTCTCAATAACTTTAAATTCTCACCTTAAATTCCTACAAACTGAACACAACCTAAGGAAAAACATCAGGTACTTAAAATTGACATCTCAATCAAGCAGTAAAATGATTACCTTACACACTTTGCTTTGGGATTGTCCCTCTTGATCCAAGTACTCACGTTTTAAACGAACCTGATTTATTTCTCATATCAGTTGAGTAAAGCTAATATGTGAAAATAAGCATAAGATTCATGGCAGAACTACTTAAGTAACTACATAGCAAAAAAGATCAATCATGACATTCACTTGTTACAATTTTAGCATTCCTGGTCCCAGAAAATGGATAAACTTTGCATTATTTGTGGAAAACACACAGTGTTATAATTAAAAAAAAAAATTGATAGCCAACTCCAATTTGGCAAGCACCCAAGCATATTTCCTAAACCAAATGCAGGAACATGAAAAAGCAAACCCTATAGATGTAAGAGTAATAAAGAACATATATGTTGTGAAACTAATTAATTTAGAAGAAATGGGAACCCATAATAAATTAACATGACTTTAATTGTGTATGTAAAGACCTCCATGTAATATAACAAAGTGAAATTTAAATCCCTGCTTGTCAATTAATGAATGCTACAAGAAATTTATGCACAATAATGCTATCCCATCTTTTGAAAATAATTAAGATCAAATGATGAAGGCTCAGGTAACTAAGATTGAAAATATATTGTTGTAACCAGCCACTTACGAAGAAGCTAAGATTTAAACATCAATGGTTTTGTTATTGTTTCCTTTTTTATAAATACTAGTCGCAGACCCGCGCGTTGCGCGTGTTAATTTTTTAGATAAAATATTATTTTAGTCCCTAGAATTTATAAAGAGTTAAAAAAAAAAAAAAAGTTTCATCATATTTTTCATAATCTTGTCTATAACATTTTTTCTATTATCATATATTTATTGGTTGATGATTTGCATAACATAGACATTAAATAAGAGGTAAAACTATTCATTGTGTATGAAGATTATGATTATATATATATATATATATTTATTTATATTTATATAATTCCCATAGTTAGAGTTTGATTAGTTTTAAGTTTAAATTTTGTATTATAATATTTAATTTTTGATTATTGATTTAATTAAGTGAATGTTATGGTTGATTTATTGCACTATAAAGTTTTCAATGTCCTTTGTATAGCCATCTCTATTTTATTTCTTATTTCTCTTGACCACCTTTTTATTTTCCAAATAACGGTTATTAATTGATGTTTGATTTCATTTCTTTTTTTTTCTTCCTTCATTTATTTTTTATTACTTTGTATGTTCCCTTGCTAGTTGTAAATTTTATGGTTATCAATAAAAAATAGATATCATGGATGGCTTAAATAGTTATAGATATAGTTACGTTAGTGGTATGTCAAAGGTTTTTTTTCCTTCTGAATTTTCAAGAAAATATGAAAGGCATTTCTCTAGTTTGGTCTCAATCAATTAAGATATCCATAATATATTAATGGAAATAATAATGAGCCTTAAATATTTTTAATGTATGAAGTGGTTAGGTTAGTAGTATGTCAAAGGTTTTATAAAAAAAATTTAAAAATAATTCCAAGGAAATGTAAAATGCCTTTTTCATAAAAAAGAAATTGTGACTTTTTGAGTGGTAGAAATATGATTGTTTTACTTTCCTTGTTTATAGATTTCATTATTAAGTTATAAACATCTAAATTAAAGTAAATGAACATATAAATGCAAAATTATATGTAAAGTTACAACAACACAAGATAAATATGTATAGATATATATATATTTTTTAATTCATGAATCATTATTTCACTGTTTACTTTCATTTTGCAAAAAACTTTACATAAACTCCTCTTTTGTGACAACCTTTTTTTTTTCTTTTTGCCGAAACAACTTGAGGATATTAAGACTTAAATTAACACATGTGATAATTGTAAAACACGTCAATGATATGAAAAATAGAAAGATTTAAATATTTAAAAAACATTTTTAGTAGATTGTAATATAAAAATTTTTTTCTCAATATTTTATGTAACTTTTCCCATAAGATCAATATTGTTGGCATCCTTTAAAGATGATACATAATATTTTTGAGAAGAAGAAGAAGAAGAAGAAGAAGAAGAATAGAGACAATGCTAACACATAATATAAAATTATTAAGCTTGCGTGATTTAAATTTGTGGCAAAAAAGTATTAATGTATCTATGATAAAAGTTTTTATCTAAATGATATATAGTAGTTCATATTTTTTAGACTTGATTCAAAAAGTACATTCTCAATAGCTTTTTAAGTCTACAAAATGATCAATATATGGGCCTAGACACATTCAAAGGGTGTCATCTAAATTATAAATTATATGACTCTTTATCACACAAATATTTTGATTCCCCCAATGTATGGTAAAGAAATGCAAGTTTGTGTCTAGCCATTTTCTTAATTTGTGCTGCATAATTTAATAGTATAAAGGATGTGATTGGATTTAAATATTGAATAAAATAATATGAGAGGAAAAAAGAGTAAAAATAAAATATATAGCAATAAACATCAAATTATCCAAGTCATTCTATGTAATATAATAACAATATATTATTATACACTATATGTATAATGCAGTAGGATAATATTTAATCAAAGAGAATATAAAAGATAACAACTTAAAACACAAAACTAAATCACATCAACTCAAAGTAAAATTCTAATTAACACAAAAATTCATCAACCTAAAGAATTGATGCAATAAAAAAAATCAAACAAAAAATGAAAAACAAATTGTGTGTGTGTGTGTGTGTGTGTGTGAGAGAGAGAGAGAGAGAGAGAGAGAGAGAGAGAGAGAGAGAAGTAACCTTTTTTGTGTGAGAAAACTATACATAGAATGAAAAAGAAAATGTCAAATTTATAATAAGATATTGAGAATAAGAATAGTCAAAATAAAGGAAGATAAAAGGGTAGAGAAAGAATGATATTAAGGTGGAAAGTAGTGGGGAGATGAAGAAGCAAAAGGAAATGAGAGTTTTGAAAAATTAATAATAAAAATAATGGTTAAAAGATATTTAAATTTTTAAATAATTAAGTCACCTTAAATGAGAAAATGTTAAAAATATATATATAAGAAAAATTGAAAACAAAAAATGATGATGTGGCGGCTGATGTGGCTCAACGTGAGCGTAGCAACATTAAATGCTACGCTTCAGCTTTTAGTAATATATAGATTAAGATTTGTTAAACACATAGAAGGGCGTAGCCCCCAAACAATGGGTCAACTAATTTTTTTTTTTTTTGATAAGTATACGATTATTACGCATAAGAATGTAGTTGAAAGCCAAAAAGTAAAACCAGACTTTTGCTTCACCGTCTAAGGCAATGGGTCAACTATAATAATTATCACCATCACAAATGAATGCTAAGTTCAGGAACAGCAATGGTTAGAGCTAAGCATTACATATATCTATCTCGACATTAAAAAGTTTAACTTAAGAGTCCAAAAATTGAAATCAAAATGCTAGCAAAACCCAGCCTAGATATTTGAAAGTCACATATTGATTATAAAGTATCAAGTCAAAGTCACCAAATTCAGATCAATCAAAAAATGCCTTACAGAGTAGATGTCCCATTGCAACTTCTTTAAGTAAAGATAAAATGGCAAAGGATTTGCATGATATGCAAAAATACAAGGAACAATCAAGTCTCAAGAAAAAGAAAACGTCAAAAAGCTTATCAAACCTTAGGATCATTCATCGTAGCAAATGGCATACCAGTGATGACTACAGCTCTTCCGGCATGGTCAGCGAAATCTAGTCCTTCACTTACCTAAATAACAGATAAGAGTCAGCTGTGATAAATGGGCTTGAACTAAAAAAAGACATAGCAGACATGTAGCCTTCATATTTTATTGTGCTTGCCAAATTTGCATCAAGAAATGAAGCATCAGCCAACCAAAGAAAAAGTTCATTTTCTGAAAATCTAGGAAATGCTAAATAATTTGGGAAAGATCTTGTAATCTAATTTTAAAACTACTTGCTAGCCAGGAAGACAACAACCGAAATTACTAGTTTTATCGCTCCCAATACTTATATATACTAACAGTGTTGTTCACAATATTGGGTGACTCAGCAAGCATGTAACCAAAAGTATAAGACCAAAGGAGTCCACCAAACAGAACATTTCAAGGCAACATATTGCAACTGCCTCAAAATACAAGGACCAAAGAGAGCAATGGGATTTCATGTGGTGTCTTCTGAGTGTGAATTGAGTGATGCCTAAACTGGTGTCGGATTTGCTGCTGCGTTGGGCTGGTCTTCTGGTTAAGAATGATAGGTTGGCAATTTGGAGTGTGATTCCATCTTGTTTAATGTGGATTGTTAAAAGAGAAAGGAATTCTCGCATTTTTTAAAATAAAGATTCCTCAGTACCCCAGCTTAAATCGCAATTAAAGGAAAATTTATTAGCATTGAACTAGGCTTTCTCTCCTTCCCCAACTGAGGTTTTGATTTGTTGTCTTTCCTAGATAGCATGTTTCTTGATTGACTTGTTTTTATCTTTTTAATTTTTTTTCTATGTTCATACTGTGGCCTCACTTTTTTTTTCTGTCCAATAAAACATTTACTACTTTATTGATCCAAAAATAAATAAAAGCACCAATTCACAAAATTTTGAGGGTAAAAGACAATAAATATTGCCAAATACAGGACTCATCAAATGAACTTGCTAATGACAAATGAAACATTATCCATCAGCACTGCCTTGTGTGTGTGCAACATGCCATTTATTCAAGATATGCACTTCCTAGTAATAAAAAATTGTGTTACAACATACACATACGTTGATATAAACATTAAAGCCAAAGACAGATTCATGATTCTTCTCTACTTACCATCTTGGAGCTAGTCAATTTTAAATGTGTATCATGCACTCCAGAGAGTATCATAAAAAAAAAATTATTTTAAATACTCCCAAATGACAATGATGCCAGATGAGTGACATAAAGGCTTTCTATTTAACAATTTTAAAACATTGTATACACATAAAGTTTGGAAACTTCCAAAACCCCTTAGTGGTTGCATGATAGTCAAAAACATGCAAAACAAATTTCATCCAATCCAATTGGTCCACAAAAAAATTTAGAAGTCAGCAAATGCAAAACAAAGAAACATTTTCCTTAAAGCCCAAGTCAAAAACATACCTTCCCATGACATACAGCAAAAAAAAATGCACCAGAAGCTGAGGTGTCCTTCAACTTAGCCATATAGTCCTGCCAAAACCAAACCAAATGTATTACCTAAAGACTAAAAGAGAAGACAGCGTACTTATATACATGTGACAAAATTAATTGGATATATAGGTAATGTTGATTACCTCAATTGACAAAGAAAACATTGAAGACTGTCTAGGTTCTATCACAGGTTTCTTATGTTTGCAGATTCTTTCCCATATTGTAGTTGAATTTGCATGACTCTACAAAAAATGGAACATGATTTTTCATGAGATAAAAGCAAACAGATTTCACCCTTTCAAGTATTCAAACCCCTACCATATTCTTCCAGCACCCAATGCATTGGTCCATTATGTAGTAAGACAAAAAGAATACAAGCAGTCCATTGCGTACAATTCGAGCAAAGTTTACTGGAAGACAAAAATATAAGCATAACTTCTCAAATTAGCATCCACAATTATCAGGCTACCGATTTGAATAAACTTCTAATTCTGATTAGGGAATATGCTTAAAATTCAGTGCAAAGCCTAAATTTTTAAAAAGTTATAAACCACTTTAGTTTTTAAGGGAGAAAATTATGTTGTCCTCCAGAACACAACAAAAACAAACCAACAAAGCATTATCCCCAAAATTTTGGGGTCAGCTATGGATCCTTGACAGATTAGTCATCCTCCAGAATATAGAAATATTAAAACATAGCTGGTTTTGACTTTTACTTCTTTTAATATTCTATTCTTTTTTTTTTTTTCTCAAAAGCCCCAACTTTCTAGGGTTATCTGCGCTCATGCTAGCAAGCTAGAAGAAAATCCTAGCTGATATGAATGAAAAGTTCTATTGAAACCTCACTGTACTACCAACATATCTTTTACACATCAACTGTGAGTTATCAACATGCCAAAGCTATTTAACATATCCCACACAGATATGTTAGTTGAATATCAAACAATCCCACCTTTTAACTAGGGACCATGCATTCTAAGATTTCCCTTCATTGAAGAAACAATAAACCTTTTACATTAATCAAAACAGGTGGTGTTTCGATCATTGGCGTCATAATAAATAACAACACCTTCAGCCTATGAAAAGCAGCATTAGTTGTGGTTATCTTACATACCAATAGCATTTCCAAGCTCTTGTTTGTATTCTACAGAATCACGGTTTCGGTAAGAAGAATTGAAAGAGCAACTAGAAGGCCAGCTGATACAACTCCAGCCCATATCTGACTTGGGGTGATGACGTGAGGATTTTCCAACCGAACAGGAAATTCTCTGAATAACCAATATAGCATTTCCTATTTAGAAATTGTGAAACCTGGAATAACCTAATTAGCATAAGAGTCACTTGCAATTTCAGTTCCTGGGCAAAGGAATCCATGGGAGATAATGTCCCAGATGTCAATATGATTGAGCCCACATCCAACTTGTGGAATTCTTCCAAGGCAATTCCTGGATTGAAACACCACCAGCTGAGAGTCCTTGATGCCTTACCTGCAGAATCAAAACAAATAAAGATATATAAATTAGACTATGACAGGATAGCATATGTTCAATCACACACTATGCCGATCTTTTGGAATGCACATTTTCACTAACTCACAATAAATTGTGAATGACAATTAGGGCTATCAAATTAATACTTTCTTTCAGTATCAAAAATTTTATTGAAAAAAATGAACTACCTCATCCACACTTGGTGATAACGTGAGATAGCTCTAAAGAATTACAACATATACGAATTACAATCTGAGATTTAGAAAATCAATAAAATTAATTATAGATTGAAATTCTCTATGACCCAAGAAATTTCCTCCATCCAATTAGAAGATCAAACATGCATTTTTGCAAGCCAATTCCACCCCAACTACAAAGAAAATGAAGCCGCAGAGATTATAAGTGACTTCACAACATAGAAACAAGTGGTCCACAGTCTCCCTATTACACTTGTACATGTAAGACCATTCTACCATAGGAATACTACTCCTCATGAGACTCACCAAGTCCACATCTTCCCCCATGTCACCATAGCAAATCACTAGAGCCTCTCAAGACCTCATAATAAGACAGAACATCAAACTCTTCCATTGCCGTTCAACATCCACCTCGTTCAATCTGGACCAGCCCTATTCGGGATGTTGGCATACAAAATATCAAAGAAACCACTGACTCTAACTCCCAGTTGTTGAAATCACAAATAAACCTAATATTCCAAGAGTGGGTCCTACCTTCTTGCCTTCTAAACAAAAATGAACTGAGGCTTCCTTATCTTCGGCAATCGCATACAACTCTGGGTATATCTCTCTCAAAAAGATTTATCCATGCCACTTATCATGTAAAAACCTTACATTTAACATCCCCAACAATATATTTTACAACCTCCACAAATCTATCCCAACCTGCTCTTACCCTCCTCCATAAGCTACAACCATGCACACCTCTTACCCCTTTCATTGACCATCAACCCCATTCTTCACCAAAATATTTCAATAAAACCACCCTCTCCACAAATGAGTCTTTTCCTCTCTAAAAAGCCACAACCATTCACCCAACTAGGCTTGGTTAAAAGTGCTCAACCATTCACCCCATCCCGCATTACGCATGGGATATTAAATTTAATACTTCAATAATGCAAATGAGATATTATGGATTATTAATAAGCCAAAAATGAAGAGATCAAGACATAATAGAGAATGACAACACACACACATATATATAATAAATAAGACCTATCCCAAACAACAGCAAATATCTCCAAATTACCCTTTAATCCATCTGCAGCACTTGCTTCAAGTTCTTGCACATGAACCTATAATGAAAAAAAAAAAAAGGGGGGAGAAGGGGGGGGTGGGGGGTTCCAATTCAGATACCTATATAGCAAAATAAAGATATGATATAGAAACACGCACACTTTAAGGCAAAAGCCAAAAAAAATTTGAAATCAATCTCACCATTGTCCTATTCAATTCTACTTGCACGATAAAATTTTGCATGAGCATTGCCCTTATCTCTAAAAATTATATGAAGAATGTCATTAATGCTTTCCAACCTGCAAACAGTTCCCTTTGCATTGTTATGGTTTTCTTCCTCAAGAAGCACAGCAGCATCGTCAATTATATTAGTGAGCATAGAGGTAGTTTCATGCGTGACATTTAGATCAGCAAGTAGTTCATAGATGTAAGGCCCGGGCCTAGTAAATCCCATTTCTTTGGACTGAATGGGCACTTCAGCAATCTGCTTCTCAAGCTTCAAAAGAAGGGCTGCAAGATATGTCTTATTAGCTCATAAGAAACATGACTAAGTAGAGTATGAATGCCAGAGCACCCATCAAAAATACCGATAACGTTCTGTAGAAAGCTAACTTAAACTCTACAACACAATGAAAGTCTCACATGCATGTGATTGATTACAAGGAAAAATACTAAATAAAAGTAGGACCTAGATCGGCCAAATCGCTCTCTAAAAAATGCCAGAATGGTGGCAATATTCTTTATAATGAAAATAAAAACAAAAAACAAAAACAAAAACAAAAAAAAACAAAAAAAACCAAAAAAAAAAAAAAAACCAAAAAAAAGAAAAAAAAAGAGTTTACCTTTAAGGATGGGGGGGGGGATTGTAAAGAAAAAATTGTATAACCTAATATATGTCTTACAAAAAATATATTTTTTACCAAAGCCTTGAAATGAGAGAATTTTAATATTTTCTTCTCCAATGTCAACCGAAGCTGGATATGAAAAATGAAATTAAGATGGATTTTTTTTTTGGGGGTTTTCAACACTAAGAAACTACAATAGCAGAGCCTTTTCTTGCGGTATACTAGTGTGCACTGCCTGCTACCTCGAGTCTTGTCCCTTTTCATTTGTACCAGTGCGCATGGTGTGTGTGGGTTCAAAACAGTGAGAAAAAAAACACATGAAAAGAAGAAATCTACAGCCACGGCCTACACACAATAAAGCTTCTACTACAGCCTACATGCAAAAATAAGGCCTACTAGTGCCAGTGTGCCACTGCTACACGCAAAACCCGTTTTAATGAACGAATGGTCTGCTACAAGCAAGACCATCTTGTTTTGGTTTGAAAAAGATGAATAGTTGGGGTTCATCTATAAAAATAAAAAATAAAAATAAAAAAACAAATGGTTGGGATTAGACATGTTTTCTATAAAAAGAATGGGACTACCTTTTTCCATAAATCTGATGGTGGGAGGGCCATTTTGATATGTGCTTATATAGGCATCCCATATAAGCATATATACTCAAAGATTTTTCTAATCCTTGGGTGCTCATGGCCTGGTCTCCTGTGGCTCCACCACCGAAGGAAACGCAAGCAAATTTTAAATTAGGATAACATTAGGGATCAGCATTGAGTATTAATCTTGTGGTGCATGTTATATGCAAATATCATGATAGTGTACAAAACAAATTTTACAATGGAAGGGTGTGAGCTAAACCCAACTGTATGAATCATATTTCCAATGAATAAATTTTGTTTGGAACCCTCTCTCCGTGTCAAATCTCCAGACCAATTATCCGAAGAGCCTTACCCATGATTAAAAATGTGTGAATTGCCAAGGACCCCATAATTTAAGGGGGATGAGTCCCTTCTTACTAAATGTTACTTAAAATCCAATCAAAATGCCACAAAAAATAAAATTCCTTCAACCTTATTTAAAGGCATTTATCAATCTCATAATGATCCAGGTGGAAACAAGAATTTGGAATCAACAACATGGTGATAGCAAAGGTAATTATGCACCCAAAAGATGTTTGGTTCTAGACCATCTAGAATTCATGGTATCCAAATTATCATAGTTCATTCTCTTGATCTTTGAGCTGGAATCACTCTTCTATCCTTTATATGATATATGGTTTTATATTCAATCTCGTGTTTCCAGAAGATAGTTGAGGTAATAGACCTTGCTTATAAATTCCCTAATTTTAGTAAGCCCAATTATATATGTATGTATAGGTATGAAGGGACAAACATGTGCTTAGAGTTTAAAAGTATTACCAGCAACATGAGAATAATGGGCACAAGAATGCTTTCCACGCTTTCTACACAGCATACGGCAGGCATTTGTTTGTGTTTTTCCACGAAGCAAACTCACTTTATCATGAATGCACAATTGTTCACGAGATCCTAACACTACCATTTTGGGCCTGCATATATTAAACATTAGTAAGTTCAAACATTCAACTCACCTAAAGCAATAATAACACGAAGCTCTTATCACAAAAGAACAAGTTATTGAGAATCAACGTGTCATGGAATAAAGGTAATGCATCAAGAGGAAAAGCAATATCTATGGTTTAACCATTATTCAAAATCTTGCCAATGCTCTAGCTCAAATGGAACCTCCTCCCCTTGTGAGAGCAACATGGAAGGGGAGGCCATGGGTTGTAAGACCCATCAAGTGTGAATGTAATTTATTAATATAAATCAAATATTTAAAATCTCACCGCAAAAGAGGTCAAACTATAAATCAACTCTGACCTGTAACAGGTTCTCTTTAATTCTTGAATAACTTGCCGGATCTGGCTGTGAGTGCGTGAAGCATAAACTATGGTGGGAAGTTTTGAGTGAGCACCCTGTGACGGAGAAACATCTGATTTGCTACCTTCACTCTGACTGCTCCTTACTCCCATACCAGTCGAGAAACCCCCCAAACTCTTCCTCCAAGCAAGTGTGGCGCAAAGAAGACACAACGTTTTCCCAGTTCCTGTAGGGCTCTCCAACAGTGCATTGCATTTCTGCACATTGTATTAATAGAGATAAGAAATTATGAAAACTTTGTATCGTTGAGTTAATAGATAATAGAATTGAGTATAGGCCTAGTGACACTATGCAGCTTATAGAGTACATATCAGACAATCCAAACCCATAGAGCTTCAGATTATATGTTACACTATTAACATCTTTTTTTGATAATTAACAGTTAGAAAAATGCTTATATTGTTTTAGGTCATATACTAGATATTCGTAAACTTTTACAATAGAATTTACTTCAACGATTTTCTTCTGAGATTTATATTCCGTTTCGAAAGGATTTCTACTTACACTGTGCTTTAAGCATTAAACCCCACTTTGAACAACATACCCCACTTTGAACAACATACCCCAATGTTCTATCATCTATGAGGAGTAAATTCAAGGGGGAGAATTTTATTTTTTGTTCCACAAGAATACAAAAACCATGAAGGCCTAATATACCCAATAACCACAATCTAACGAATCAAATACCAATTTAGTCCATATAATACTTACAAGTTTCGCAATCACAACCCCATTTCACAAAAACACCAAATTGATTAATTGAGTATCAAAAAAACACACAAAGCTACAGTCTTTCCCAGCTTCAGTCAACAATTTCAATTCTTTCTCCAAAAAAATTTTAAAAAAAAAAAAAAAAAAAAACGTTTTTTAAAAGCAAGAAAAGTACTTTCAGTACGCTACCATGACATGATACATACAGCTACCAAAACGGTGACGTTTGGGGGGGATTGAAAAAGCTTACTTGTTGGAGAGACTGAATGACTTTTTCCATGTAAACAAGCTGAGAATCGTAGGCCTCAAATGGAAAATCCACATCGAGGCCTCTGATCTTGTACGTCGGCATTTCTTATTTCTCCGTTCGGATTTTTTTTTTTTTTCTCTCGGGAATATTAGGGGAAATTTTCCCGAGAAAGAAAAAATTGAGAACGTTAGGTTTTGATCTTAAAACCCTAGAAAATGAATGATATAAAAAAAGAAGTAATAGGTCATGTGTTTTCCCGCCAACTTACATTGTAGTGTGAGGGGTACTGCTGATAAACGGTGTCGTTTGGGAATTGACTTTTTTTTTTTTTTAAGGGTAATATAATTTTTATTTTTTTTAATATAAAGATGATAAAATTTTAATCTATGGATTCCTTTGCTGATTGCTTTTTATCATCAAGTTAAATATTAGATTTCTTACTCAATGACAAGAGACTTTAGCAATTTTTTTTTTACAAGAAATTTTAGTGATTGAACTAACTAAAACTCACTTATTGTATTATAAGAATTATGTATGACAACATTTGATACAAAATTTTTTGTGAGTTAGTGTTTAGGGTACACAGGGAACAATTTGGTATTTGACTTCTTAACTTGAAATCAACACAAAATGCCCTAATTTATATAGATAAATGTTAATTTCATCAATACAATTTTGAATTTTATGCTCTGTTTGTTTTGCTATAAAATATTTTTCCAAAATTGTTTTTAGTATTTTGCCATATTCATATATTTTTACATGGTTGACTTATTGTAACTTTGATGCTATTTTTCACAAGTTTAGCTAAATTAATGTGGGTGATTTTTTTGGTTAAATGTACAAAATTGACCTCTTATGTTATTTTGCACTCACCGATGTTATTGTAGCTTTTTATTTGATTTTCTTATTATTTGTTCTCTCTTATCTCTCATCTAATTATCTCTCCTCTCTCATCCGATTCTTTCTCTTCCTCTACCCTCTTTCTCCTCTTATATTCTCTTAAATCCAACAACAAATAAAACAAAATTTTCAAACTTAATTTAAATCTAGATCCCAAATTCATCAAACCCTCTCCTCAAAAAAATAAATAAATAAAATCATCAAACTCGTATGAATAATTAAACCCAAATTATAAAAGAAGAAGAAGAAGAAGAAGAAGAAAATGCATAAATAGTAGTAGAAGAAGAAGAAGAGGCAGCAATAGCGATCTAGCAAAGAGCCCAAAATCACTGCTCATAATCAAACTCAAATAGCAAAAGAAAAAGAAGAAGAAGATGCCAAAGAAGAAAAAATGCATAAGAAGAAAGAAAGAGAAGAAGAAAGAAGAAGAAGGAGAGAGAGAGAGAGAGAGAGAAAGAGAAGGAAGTATACACAGTTACAGGTGTATTTTTGAGAGAGAGAGAGTTCAAAGAAGTAATTAATGGAATGTGTGGCAAGGTGGTGGGATTGTGGATGGATAGATGTGAAATAATAATAAAAAGGTGAGAAAGTATTATTTAAATAAAAAAATTGTATATTATAAATAATTTGATGTGGGTATTTTCAAAAACTAGTTATATAAAATTAAAAAAAGTAGATTTTTATACTAAAATAGAAGGAAAATTTTACTCATACTCATGCTAATGCTCCAAGTGCTCTAAATATGAGTTTCTTATGTTATGAATCGCAAGTGAATGCAAAAATGTAGTCATTTGATTTTTAGTGGCCGTCTGGCGGAGCACACAATTCTCTCACTCTCAATTGTGTTCTACCCCTCTTTCCTTGCTTTCACATCTTCTACAATTTTCCATTGTTCTCTTACTTTAAGACATGCATTTTGTATATTTTAAAGTAAAATTATATTTTACCGTTTGTGGTTTGATTCAATCAAATTTCAGTATATCAACTTTTAATTGCTAGATCTCTAAAGTTTGGTCTAAAATGAAATGGCAATACTTCCATTGGTAACCTCATAATAATTTCATTTAGAAGACAAAATATATAGTAATTGAAAGTTTATATAAAAATAGCGAGAAGATGAATAATAGGGTAAACTATAATAGGGATCAAAGGATTAGAAATTTAGAAACATAAAAATCTAAAACATTGCATTACAAGTTACAACTACAAGTGCCATTCCAAATTCCAAGGGCCAAACTAGCAGCCATAATCAAATTTATTCATCTATGCAGTAAGCTAGCAGCCATAAACTAGAACCAGCTAAAAGCTTCCAATGGATCTAAGCTGTATGCTACCTGTATTAATGGATATACTCAACTTTAAAAGGGTCATTGTAATTTGTAATGACAGATGACTTGAATATCCCAATTTGCTAAAACTAGAGCTTGCATCTCTATAAGGATGGACATCATGGTATCAAACACGATACCGTGTGCCAGATCCAACAACTCATTATAGTTGCACCATGCAGAACCTGAACTTTTTAGCATCAAAGGACTAAAGATTACTTATCAAAATAAATAAATATAATGATTGACATTCTTGCACGGCAAAGCTTACAAGAATAAATATCCACAAGAAAGTCAACAAAATCATCACTGTGGACTTCCAAGTGACAGAAAAAGATAACAGAATGAAGCATGAAATCAAGCATACCATAACGTTTGAAAGAACAGATTCCAGAAATTAATTATGTAGAGCATACCAACATAAAAACTATGACACTTAGGACCATATCAAAATGTATTTCTCTCGTTCTTCCCCTACAACTGTCAGGAAGACTACTAACAGTATATCTTGAAAACCCTCAAAAAATAAATAAAAACCGGATACTGAAGATCCACCCTAATTAACTATAAAATTTGGCGGACCACCCACAACAGAAAAGGTTTCACAGACCTGAGAGAGGTGGACACACTCCAGATGCTTTCATGATAGGTCCACCCCACAGTTTTTCCCTAGACCTAGAATCATAAAAGTACTTTATACATAAGAACCAAATTCTTTCTTGAAAAACAAAACATTAAGAGGCAAGAACCACTTGAAAGGACTATGCGCAGAAGTTGTAGAAGTCTCCATATCCTTTGGTTCTGCAGAAGCCGGTGTCTCAGCACTGCCATCTGCTGCCCCCTTGGCAGTGCTGGCATTAGCATCAACTCCTTGAGGTTGCTGCTGCTCACTGGCCGAGGAGGTGGGGTTGGTGGGGCCTCAAGAGTAGCTGGCTTGGCTGGTGCTGGCCTTGGTTTCGTCATTATTGGTTTGCAAAACCTGTCCAAGAAAGTATACTTTCAACATCCTTAGAGAAAATTACCATATTTGAATAGTCATGCTAACATGTGCCCTTAAGGCAATGGTTAACTATCAATTTTAGGAAAATTTTAACACCACTTTTGTAGAAAACGGAAAAAACTGTATTTAAATGGTCATGCTAACAGATGTCCTTAGGGCAATGGTTAATTATCAATTTGAGGAAAATTTTGACACCACTTTTGTGAAAAATGGAAAAAACTGTCAAAACATTAATTGCTTTTTTTTCTTTCCTCAAAAAAACTTTTTTTAAACAGATTATTAATCATTGCCCTAAGGGCATCTGTTAACATTTCCCATATTTAAAGTAGGGAGGACAAGAAAGGTTCAAATTTCCAGGATTTAGGTTGACAGATGGGAAACAAATAAATTATGAAAACAATAAATATACAGACACATGTTGCAATTTATGCACAATATAACTAATATCAGTGGCGAGCCCAAGTGAAAGTGTACCAATCCCAACTTACCACGTCAGTTAGTCATGAAAAAAGTTGTACCTAACATTACTCTTACAAAAGCAGCAACTAAATAATTAAAACATGACAAAATTAAAATCCAGAATCAAGACAAAGCAGAAAATTATAGTAATCTTGCAGAATTTTAACAAGGAAAGCTAAAATTAAATTCTTTCCAAACAAGGAACTTGGATTAAGAGGTAAAAAGAAAGAAAAGCTACCTGTCCAGTGTTTCAGTCTTCTTTAGCACATCAGCAGACGAGAAAACTGGAGTCACATACTTAGGAAGTGAATCCTGTTGGAGCTTTTTCTCTCTCAACCAAGCTTCTGCCTCTACACATTCATTTAGGACCTATAACATACAAAGCATAGTTTGAATAGTGAAGTTAGTTTTCTGTTAATACATGTGTTGTAAAATGGTTTTTTTTTTTTTTTTGGGGGTCAGGCATTTGTTTGTGTTTTTCCACGAAGCAAACTCACTTTATCATGAATGCACAATTGTTCACGAGATCCTAATACTACCATTTTGGGCCTGCATATATTAAACATTAGCAAGTTCAAACATTCAACTCACCTAAAGCAATAATAACAAGAAGCTCTTATCACAAAAGAACAAGTTATTGAGAATCAACGTGTCATGGAATAAAGGTAATGCATCAAGAGGAAAAGCAATATCTATGGTTTATCCAATATTCAAAATCTTGCCAATGCACTCTAGCTCAAATGGAACCTCCTCCCCTTGTGAGAGCAACATGGAAGGGGAGGCCATGGGTTGTAAGACCCATCAAGTGTGAATGTAATTTATTAATATAAATCAAATATTTAAAATCTCACCGAAAATAGGTCAAACTATAAATCAACTCTGACCTGTAACAGGTTCTCTTTAATTCTTGAATAACTTGCCGGATCTGGCTGTGAGTGCGTGAAGCATAAACTATGGTGGGAAGTTTTGAGCGAGCACCCTGTGATGGAGAAACATCTGATATGCTACCTTCACTCTGACTGCTCCTTTCTCTCATACCAGTTGAGAAACCCCCCAAACTCTTCCTCCAAGCAAGTGTGGCGCAGAGAAGACACAACGTTTTCCCAGTTCCTGTAGGGCTCTCCAACAGTGCATTGCATTTCTGCACATTGTATTAATAGAGATAAGAAATTATGAAAACTTTGTATCGTTAATTTAATAGATAATAGAATTCAGTATAGGCCTAGTGACACTATGCAGCTTATAGAGTACATATCAGACAATCCAAACCCGTGGAGCTTCAGACTATATGTTACACTATTAACATCTTTTTTTGATAATTAACAGTTAGAAAAATGCTTATATTGTTTTAGGTCATATACTAGATATCTGTAAACTTTTACAATAGAATTTACTTCAACGATTTTCTTCAGAGATTTATATTCCGTTTCGAAAGGATTTCTACTTACATTATGCTTTAAGCATTAAACCCCACTTTGAACAACATACCCCAATGTTCTATCATCTATGAGGAGTAAATTCAGGGGGGAGAATTTTAATTTTTTTGTCCACAAGAATACAAAAACCATGAAGGCCTAATATACCCAATAACCACAATCTAACGAATCAATACCAATTTAGTCCAAATATTTACAAGTTTCTTAACCACAAGCCCATTTCACAAAAACACCAAATTGATTAATTGAGTATCAAAAAAACACACAAAGCTACAGTCTTTCCCAGCTTCAGTCAACAATTTCAATTCTTTCTCCAAAAAAAAAAAAAAAACGTTTTTTAAAAGGAAGAAAAGTACTTTCAGTACGCTACCATGACACGATACATACAGCTACCAAAACGGTGACGTTTGGGGGGATTGAAAAAGCTTACTTGTTGGAGAGACTGAATGACTTTTTCCATGTAAACAAGCTGAGAATCGTAGGCCTCGAATGGAAAATCCACATCGATACCTCTTATCTTGTACGTCGGCATTTCTTATTTCTCCGTTCGGATTTTTTTTTTTTTTCTCGGGAATATTAGGGGAAATTTTCCCGAGAAAGAAAAAATTGAGAACGTTGGGTTTTGATCTTAAAACCCTAGAAAATGAATGATATAAAAAACGATGTAATAGGCAATGTGTTTTCCCGCCAACTTACATTGTAGTGTGAGAGGTACTGCTGATAAACGGTGTCGTTTGGGAATTGACTTTTATTTTTAGGGTAATATAATTTTTATTTTTATTTTAATATAGAGATGATAGAATTTTAATCAATGGATTCCTTTGCTGCTTGCTCTTTATCATCAAGTTAAACATTAGATTTCTTGCTCGATGACAAGAGATTTTAGCAATTTTTTTTTACAAGAGATTTTAGCGATTGAACTAACTAAAACTCACTTATTGTATTATAAAAATTATGTATGACAACATTTGATACAAAATTTTTTGTGAGTCAGTGTTTAGGGTAACATGGAACAATTTGGTATCTGACTTCTTAACTTGAAATCAACACAAAATGTCCTAATTTATATAGATAAATGTTAATTTCTTCAACAAAATTTTGAATTTTATATTCTTTTTGTTTTGCCGTAAAATATTTTTCCAAAATCATTTTCAGTATTTTGCCATATTCATATATATTTACATGGTTGACTTATTGTAACTTTGATGCTATTTTACACAAGTTTAGCTAAATTAATGTGGGTGATTTTTTTGGTTAAATGTACAATATTGACCTCTTATGCTATTTTGCATTCACTGATGTTACTGTAGCTTTCTATTTGATTTTCTTATTATTTGTTCTCTCTCATCTCTCATCTGATTATCTCTCCTCTCTCATCCGATTCTTTCTCTTCCTCTACCCTCTTTCTCCTCTTATCTTCTCTTAAATCCAACAACAAATAAAACAGAATTTTCAAACTTAATTTAAATCTAGATCCCCAATTCATCAAACCCTCTCCTCAAAAAAAAAAGAAAAAAAAATCATCAAACTCATATAAATAATTAAACCCAAATTATAAAAGAAGAAGAAGAAGAAAATGCATAAATAGTAGAAGAAGAAGAAGAAGAAGAAGAAGTAGCAACAGTGATCCAGCAGAGAGCTCAAAATCACTGCCCACTGTAGCGGAAAAATCTACCCAAAATCACCACCCAAATTGCAAACCCAAAATCACTGCTCATAATCAAACCCAAATAGCAAAAGAAAAAGAAGAAGAAGAAGAAAGAAGAAAGAAGAAGATGTTGAATAAGAAAAAACGCATAAGAAGAAAGAAAAGAGTAGAAGAAAGAAGAAGAAGGAGAGAGAGAGAGAGGAGTAAATATACCCAGTTAGGGGTGTATTTTTTTTCGAGAGAGAAAGAGTTCAAAGAAGTAATTATTGGAGTGTGTAGTAAGGTGGTGGGACCGTGGATGGGAAGGTGTGAAACAATAATAAAAAGGTGAGAAAGTATATTTAAATAAAAAAATGGTGTATTATAAATAATTTGATGTGAGTGTTTTCGAAAATTAGTTATATAAAATAGAAAAAGTAGGTTTTTATACTAAAATAGATGGGAAATAGGAAATTTTACTCATGCTAATGCTCTAAGTGCTCTAAATATGAGTTTCTTGTAATATGTTATGAATCACAAGTGAATGCAAAAATGTAATCATTTGATTTTTTGAGGCCGTGTGGCGGAGCACACAATTCTCTCACTCTCGATTGTGTTCTACCCCTTTCCTTGCTTTCACATCTTCTACAATTTTCCATTGTTCTCTTACTTTAAGACATGCATTTTGTATATTTTAAAGTAAAATTATATTTTACCGTTTGTGGTTTGATTCAATCAAATTTCAGTATATCAACTTTTAATTGCTAGATCTCTAAAGTTGGTCTAAAATGAAATGGCAAGACTTGCATTGGTAAACCTCATAATAATTTCATTTAGGGGACAAAATATAGTAATTGAAAGTTTATATAAAAATAGCGAAAAGATGAATAGGGTAAACTATAATAGGGATCAAAGGATTAGAAACATAAAAATCTAAAACATTGCATTACAAGTTACAACTACAAGTGCCATTCCAAATTCCAATGGCCAAACTAGCAACCATAATCAAATTTATTCATCTATGCAGTAAGCTAGCAGCCATAATCTAGAACCAGCTAAAAGCTTCCAATGGATCTAAGCTGTACGCTTCCTGTATTAATGGATATACTTAACTTTAAAAGGGTCATTGTAATTTGTAATGACAGATGACTTGAATATCCCAATTTGCTAAAAATAGAGCTTGCATCTCTATAAGGATGGAAATCATGGTATCAAACACTCGTGTGCCAGATCCAACAACTCATTACAGTTGCACTATGCACAACCTGAACTTTTTAGCATCAAAGGACTAAAGATTACTTATCAAAAAAAAAAAAAAAACAATGATTGACATTCTTGCACGGCAAATCTTACAAGAATATATATCAACAAGAAAGTCAACAAAATCATCACTGTGGACTTCAAGTGACAGAAAAAGATAACAGAATGAAGCATGAAATCAAGCATACCATAACGTTTGAAAGAACAGATTCCATAAATTGATTATGCAGAGCATTCCAACATAAAAACAATGACACTTAGGACCATATCAAAATGTATTTCTCTTGTTCTTCCCCTACAACTGTCAGGAAGACTACCAACAGTATATCTTAAAAACCCTCAAAAAATATATAAAAACCGGATACTGAAGATCCACCCTAATTAACTATAAAATTTGGCAGACCACCCACAACAGAAAAGGTTTCACAGACCCGAAAGAGGTGGACACACTCCAGATGCTTTCATGATAGGTCCACCCCCCAGTTTTTCCCTAGACTTAGAATCATAAAAGTACTTATACATAAGAACCAAATCCTTTCTTGAAAAAAAAAACATTAAGAGGCAAGAACCACTTGAAAGGACTATGCGCAGAAGCTGTAGAAGTCTCCGTATCCATTGGTTCTGCAGAAGCCGATGTCTCAGCACTGCCATCTGCTGCTCCCTCGGCAGTGCTGGCATTAGCATCAACTCCTTGAGGTTGCTGCTGCTCACTGGCCGAGGAGGTGGGGTTGGTGGGGCCTCAGGTGTAGCTGGCTTGGCTGGTGATGGCCGTGGTTTCGTCATTATTGGTTTACAAAACCTGTCCAAGAAAGTATACTTCCAACATCCTCAGAGAAGATTACTATATTTAAAGGGTCATGCTAACAGGTGCCCTTAGAGCAATAGTTAACCATCCATTTTAGCAAAATTTTGACACTACTTTTATGGAAAATGAAAAAAGTTGTCAAAACATTAATTGCTTTTTTTTCTTTCCCCAAAAAAAACTTTCTTTAAACAGATTATTAACCATTGCCCTAAGGGCATCTATTAACATTTCCCATATTTAAAGTAGGGAGGACAAGAAAGGTTCAAATTTCAAGGATTTAGGTTGGCAGATGGGAAATAAATAAATTATGAAAATAATAAATATACTGACACATGTTGCAATTAGTGCACAATAGAACTAATATCAGTGGTGAGCCCAAGTGAAAGTGTACCAATCACAACTTACCACATCTGTTAGTCATGAAAAAAGTTGTCCCTAACATTACTCTTACGAAAGCAGCAACTAATAATTAAAACATGACAAAATTAAAATCCAGAATCAAGACAAAGCAGAAAATTAAAGTAATCTTGCAGAATTTTAACTAGGAAAGCTAAAATTAAATTCTTTCCAAACAATGTAATTGGATTAAGAGGTAAAAAGAAAGAAAAGCTACCTGTCCAGTGTTTCAGTCTTCTTTAGCACATCAGCAGACGAGAAAACTGGATTCACATACTTAGGAAGTGAATCCTGTTGGAGCTTTTCCTCTCTCAACCAAGCTTCTGCCTCATCACATTCACTTAGGACCTATAACATACAAAGTATAGTTTGAATAGTGAAGTTAGTTTTCTGTTAATACATGTGTTGTAAAATGGTTTTTTTTTGGGAGAAGGGGGGTGTATTAGAGATCAATTCGGATATTACCTTCTCTTTTTCAGAGATGTCAATGTGATCAAATCTAGGAACATTTGAAAATGCAGCTTTTCTGTAGCTATTAATGCAACGAACAAGCTAGGGCTCGTTTGGTTTGACCATGACTCAGTTTTCATAACTCAATCCTCATATCTCATAACTCAAACTCAAAACCCATAACTCATAACTCAAACCTCACTTTATCTCAAAAACTCCAAAATTATTGTTTGGTCACATAACTCAGTCACATAACTCACTTTTTGCCACCATAACTCATATTTTAGAAACTGAAAACACCAAAATTCTGTTTTCAGTTTCCATCATCCATCACTCAAATTTTTGAGTTTTGAGTGATGGAAACATTGCCCAAAAACCAAGCCAAAAAAGATTTTTTTCTATGGGACCCATGCGTTTTGGAAACTCAGTGATATCACTAAAAATCATGGTGATCCAAACAAGCCCTTACAGCTCCCGGTTAACACTCTCTTTGTAATGCTCCTCAATGGGATCACTATCTTGGCAATGTAAAGGCCTTTGCACATCGGCTGGAATCATTCCTCCAGCTTAGCAATGTAAACGCCTAAGGTTTCATCCTGGAGTTTAGCAGTAAACCCTTCCCTCTCCGAATCAGTGACAAATTCCTGATACTTGTCACTAAGCTGAGAAACAGAGAAACAAACAAGAAGTATTAGATTTCTTTTAAATACCACAACAAGTACTAGTTTATAAGTCCAAAACTAAAAGCCAGATATTTGCCACTAATCATGCTACCTTGTTTCTGTCATTTGATTCTTCCATTACTCTATCTTGCAAAGCCATTTCAAATTCTTCCTCCACTGCCTTCTTCACATCAGCTGGAATCATTCCTCCATGCACCAACTCTGACTTTCAAAACAACAGTACTCTGCTGATGACAAAGCAACTGAGAACGGGAAGCTCGCGTTGACATTCAGATCAACAATAAAAAAAAAAAACATTGGTATCACGGTAATGCCAAAAAAAAATAAAAATAATATGAGTTTGATTAAGGTCTAATCTCTACCCCCAGACGGATTACATGTATTTAGGGCAGTTTCCCTGGGTTAAAACATAAGAGATGAATAACATAAAAACCCCTTGAGGATGCCCCTTAAAATTCACTTTTGGCCCGTGAGTGACGATGATCCCCCGCTCGCATTAATTAATTTGTTAAGAGCGAGGACCCATTAATGGCCGAGATGAGATTAACCTATCAAAACCACATCCCCAACTAGTCCCCAGCCCAATACCATGCGTAGCGGTAGGATTCCCAATCCAAAAACAACACAATATTTATCGAATAAATAAAATTGGGTATTGGTTAAGAAAGCCCAAGAATGATTACCTGGACTTGGGCAAACCAAGACTGTAGTGTAGATGTGAGCAGAAAGTAATCAGAGGTGCTGGCTAAACATCGAGACAGCCCAAGGGGGAAAGAGTTATCGGAGGAGAGAGAAAGATCAAAGTAACCTCAACAAAACTAAAAAGAGGGGGAGGGAGTTACGGCTATATAACTATATTTAAGGTTAGAAGTTATTAGGGTTTGTTCCGGTTTTAATTACCAAAAATACCCCCTATCTTTTCTTTTCTTTTCTTTTTTCTTTTCTTTTTTCCTTTTTTGGGCAAAGGAACTTATTTCTTTAATAAAAGAATTTTCGCCTCAATTTCAAAAGCTAATAAAAATTTGATCCCTTTGCGTAATTCTCAAAACAAATACATATATTCTGTAAGATAAGAATTGCTAGAGCTAAAAATTACAGTGTAGTGATGAGGGGTATTGCCGATGAACGATGTCGTTTGAGAATTGACCTTTTTTTTATACCATTTAATTTTAGGGTAATGTAAATATTTATATATATATATATATATAATATAAAGATGGTAGAATTTTAACCTATGGATTCCTCTTTATCATCAAGTTGAACACTAAATTTCTTGCTCCATGAAAAAAGACTTTAGCAGTTGAGTTAACTATAACTCACTTAGTGTGCGTTTGGATACTACTTATTTTACTGAAAACTAAAAACTGAAAACAATAAAAAATATTTTTTGATTACTGCTCATTAATGAATTTACTGTGCATTTGCCTTGATGCACTGTTCATGTCCCAGGAACAATGCACCAGGCGCTGGACTTAAGAAGGGAAAAAAAAAAAAAAAAAAAAGGCCAAAAACACAAACGTGGACACAGCTTACCCAAACGGAGCTTTAGTGTATTATTTACGGGGCTTCCTTGTTTGGATTCCTCATTTTTTTTAGTTCAAAAATGTCCTTACACTCCTATGTTTAAGTAGAGACAAAATTAAAGAATAATCCGGTAAAAAGGCAACTCTAACTCTCACTAAAATATTGCCTAAAAAATAGGATCACTCCTATTAATTTTCAAATTAATTTATTAACTTATAAATTAGATTTTCAAAACAAAAATTATATATATAAAAATGCAACCCTACACAAGTTTTTTTTTTCCCTACAAAATAGTGTATTATTTATCTATACTATTATTTAAGGGGCTTCTCCTATTTGAGATCCTTTTTTTTTTTTTGTTCAAAAATGCTCGTACACCCCTATGTTTAAGTAGAGACTAAAGGACAATTCAGTAAAAATACAACTCTAACTCCTAATAAAACATTGCCTAAAAAATAAAATCACTCTCCTATTAATTTTCAAATTATTTTATCAACTTATAAATTAGATTTTCAAAATAAAAATTATATATATAAAATAAAGACATAGGCTTCTTTTTTCTTTTTTCTTTTTTGGCTATAAAATAGGATCACTAAATCCAAAAAAAGCCATATCGCACACTCGAAGCACATGTGATGAGGCTAGTCTATACTATTATTTAAAAGGCTTCCCCTGTTTGGATTCTTCATTTTTTAGTTCAAAAATGCCACTACACCCCTATGTTTAAATAGAGACAAAACTAAAGGACAATTCAGTAAAAATGCAACTCTAACTCCCACTAAAACATTGCCTAAAAAATAGGACCACTCTCCTATTAATTTTCAAATTAATTTATTCACTTATAAATTAAGTTTTCAAAATAAAAATTATATATATAAAATAAAAAAACACAGTTTTTTTTCTACAAAATAGGACCACTAACAGCAACAAAAAAAGACTCATCACACTCGTGAAGCGCGTGTGATGAGGCTAGTGTATATAATGGATGATAATGTTTGATATAAACTTTTTTGTGAGTTAGTGTTTAGGGTTGATAGGTAACAATTTCATATTTGACCGGCTTAACTTGAAATCAATACAAAATGTACTAATTCACATAGATAAATATTAATTCCATCAATAAAATTTTGAATTTTAAGCTTTGTTTGGTTTTTTGCAAAATAGTTTTCGGAAAGTATTTTCAGCATTTTGCTATATTCATATATATTTACATGGTTATTGTAACTCTGATGCTATTTTATACAAATTTGGCTACACTAACGTGGGTCATTTTTTAGACTAAAGGACAATCCGGTAAAAATGCAACTCTAACTCCCACTAAAACATTGCCTTAAAAATAGGACCACTCTCCTATTAATTTTCAAATTAATTTATTCACTTATAAATTAAATTTTCAAAATAAAAATTATATATATAAAATAAAAAAACACAGTTTTTTTTTTCTACAAAATAGGACCACTAACAACAACAAAAAAAGACTCATCACACGCACTTTGCGCGTGTGATGAGGCTAGTATATATAATGGATGACAATGTTTGATACAAACTTTTTTGTGAGTTAGTGTTTAGGGTTGATAGGTAACAATTTCATATTTGACCGGCTTAACTTGAAATCAATACAAAATATACTAATTCATATAGATAAATATTAATTCCATCAATAAAATTTTGAATTTTAAGCTTTGTTTGTATTTTTGCAAAATAGTTTTCGGAAAGTATTTTCAGCATTTTGCTATATTCATATATATTTACATGGTTATTGTAACTCTGATGCTATTTTACACAAATTTGGCTACACTAACGTGGGTCATTTTTTGGGTTAAATATGCAAAACTGACCTCTTATGCTATCATCAGAAGCGGATGCCATAGGTTGAAACTCTCTAAAAAATAAGTTATCATCAGAAGTGGACGTCATATGTTGAAACTTTCTTAAAATAAAAAAATTTAATTTCTCTTTCCATCCCCTTTTGGTGTACTAGTCCTATATGGAAATCTTAGAGGCGTTATAAGTTAAAACTCTCTTAAAAAAAATTTAAAAAAAAAAATTTAAAAAAAAAAAAAAAAAAAAAACTTATCTAATTTCTCTTTTCATCCACTTCTGGTGTCCTAGCCCTATACGGGAATCTTAGACCTTTTATCCAATACCAAAAAGCTCTCTAGTCTTGACATAAAATTAAAGCTCCCTCCGAACAAACTTGAACACATCCCTTCTAACCTCAATCTCATCAGCAAGCTTAGTAACTCCCAAACAAGCTAGTATAAAGTATAAACACATTTAAAGACGTAGTGTGTTTGGAGCATGGAAACCTTCATTCCCTCTTAATGTTAAATGGGTGGAGAAAGACACCTTCATGTTATGTTTCCAGCATGAAGTCGACCTCCATAAAACTTTCCACCTTTGTGACTACGTCCATGGTCCATCAGAGAATGTCACCTCATCCTCAAGAGATGGAGGTTCGAGCTCACTTGGCAAGAGTTTTAGTTCTCTACATCCACTTTCTAGACTCAAGTCCATGGCCTCCCTACACTCAAGAAATCTATGGAGAACCTCAAGAAAATAGTTCTAAAGGTTAGGTCGATCCTTGGCATAGATTTCACCTTCTCTAATTTTCAGGTAGACCTTGCAATATCAAACCCTCTAGCCAACCTTCAGGAACTCCCATCTGAGGAGCATGAGCAATGAGGCTAGTATATTGTTAAATGGGAATGTAAAATAAATAAGGTGTTGTAAATGAGTATTATTTTAGTAGGCTCTATTTAGATGTTTACTTATGGTGTGTTTAGATACCGCTTATATTTGCTAAAAATTGAAAACTTATTGTTAAAAACATTGTAGTAAAATAATTTGTAAATGTGTGAATAGTGTTGTAGGACTCAAAATTTACCTAAAAATCTATGTTTTGTTGAGTTTGGTAGTCTGTGAACAATACCCATGAGACCCACTAAAAAAACCCAAAATGCACGGATTGAACAAAATGCCCAATCCAAACTCACGCTTAGTTGCACTATATTTGTTAGTAGGCCAATTAAATAGGACTCTTCATGTCCCTTTTTCCTTAATTTCAACACTATTATTAGTATTCAAAATTAATTAAGATATATTGCAAAAAACAATTTAGGACAAAAACATATTTTTAAAATATCTAACCCACTATTAACGTGTGCCAAAAAAGATTTGGCATAACTTTTGCACATGTTCTTATCTTCTGCATAATTACTTAGAAAAATGGTTTATTTTTTCTCTTTCCTAATCCATATAGCTCTTATAAAAAAAAAAATATATATATATATATATATATATATAGCTCTTTTCACGTTTGCAAGTATGCTACAACAATCTCTTTTATATTTCTCTCTCTTTTTGTATCATTTTTTTAAATATTCATAGTCAAGAGTACAACATCAGTTAGCAACTTTACATAAAATAAAAGGCAATAATGGTAGCTACACAACAATCCCAACTAAAAAACGAAAATCCTCTGCTATGATAAAGCATGTAGCTTGGATATTTCACTTCGGTGTTGAAATATTAGTAACACCCAACTCTTCTCTGCTATAGTATTTGAGCAAGTAGTCCTAATTTCAAACCTTGTCAGTGACCTACTACGCAAAATCATTTGCTTTCTTAAGCACTCTTATCAGCCATTCTAAACCATATTCCTTCCATTTGCCAGCCTATGTTGACTAAGCCATCTAGGAACCCTTGTGTTCTGATATAAGGCCTCTACTTAAGCATTACCTAGAAGAATAATAATCTTTATAAATCCTTTGTTTCTTACTGTTCAGAGCTTTAACAGCCAGACAATTAATTGCCACCTTGTCCAAAGTTTCCAACTATAGCAGCCAGCTATGATCCCTTTGCCTTCTTGATCTCTGCAAATAAAACTGACCCTTCCAATCTTTTATTCGTTGATCTTCAATCAAAACACTAAAAGAATACATTGCCAACTTATACATTCATCGAGCCTTAAGAATTTGGCTTCAATTCCAGAGTTTGAACAAGACCCACATGAGCAAACACAAAGAAAACAGTATTAAAAAGTGAAATTGCATTCGAAAACAAAAACACATAAAATAAACCAAAAAAAAAAAATCATGAAAGTGAAGCTGAATCACCTAAGTTAAAGTTGCTTTTTGGGCTCGGAGAAAACATGATTTATGAAGGGGGGGGGGGGGGGGGGGGCCGGGGGGAATTGCTAAGTTCACCAAAGGCTGAGGTCAAATACACTAGAGGTGAGAGCTTGGTGGCTTGGGCGCATGAATAGGCAGCATAGTTGGTGTTAAATCCTAGACCACTAGTACAGTGGGAGTGGGCTTGGGCTATTACATTGGGCTAATATGTTTAATATATCTCTAACACCCTCCCTCAAACTCAAGGCGGAGCTCAATGAAGGCTTGAGGTTAGATAAGCATGAGAAGATCACTTGGAGATGCCTGAAGAATGCCTTCGAAGAAGCCACAATGAAGAATGTGCCAGTTGACCAATTTTGAGCTTCAAATGAAGAAACAGAGTCCAAAATCGGAATCTACGTGAAAAACTGAGCAAGATAAGGCCTTTCGGAAATTTTACTTTTGGTCAAAGGTAAACTCAAAAAGTCAAAATCAACAAAAGTCAAAGTCAACTGTCCAGGATCAAATTCAACGAATACATGGTCCAGGTCGGTTTCTGGGTTCCGGGTTGGGTCATGAATCGGGCAATAG
>NW_027069684.1:301387-333655 GCF_002906115.3 Quercus suber | reverse complement strand
GTCCATTGTAGCTAAGAGGCTGTTTGACTTCAAAAATTTCATCACTCAATTTTCGTCACTCATCACTCCACTCATAACTCATCACCTATCACTTAAAATATAACACTTGTTTGGCACCATCACTCAATATTTTTCACGCTATTTGTGGGTCCCATACCTGTCACTTGGTCAGAGCAAAACTGTTTTGTGGGCCCCACCATTTCTCTTTTCTCATTTCCCCTCCTTCACCCCTGTTTCTCTCCCAAAACATAAACCCGGTCCCTCAACCACAATACAAACATCACAATACACAAAAACAGCAAAACAACAACAACAACACACACACACACACAACAACAACACAACAACAACAACAACAAACAACAACAACAAACAACAACTACAGCACACAGCAGCAGCAGCAACAACAACAACAACAACAACAACAACAACACTAGCAAATTGCACCTCCACCTTCACTTCAGCCGACGAAGAGCCGATACAGAACCGATACGACGACGGTCTTTGTCCACGGTCCACGGTCTTCGTCCATCAATCGATGCAAGATCTTCGTCCACGGTCTCGGCTGGGACATCACATCGAAACCCCAACCGCCGTGTTCAAGGAATGGGTATTTTGAAACCCATTCACGTCGGTATTCTGAAACCCCAAATCCAAATCCAAACCCATCCTTACCCGATCATGGAGTGCAGCTTCAAACTAAAAAATTATGTTATGAAGAAAACAAAAAAAAAAAAGAAACCCAGAAACCCGAACTGAAAGAAGAAGGAAAAAAAAAAAAAAAAAAAAAAAGGAAGAACTGAAGACCGAATCCAGTGAAAGAAGAACAAGAAAAGAAAAAAAAAAAAAGAAAAAAAACCCAGAAACCCGAACTGAAAGAAGAAGGAAAAAAAAAAAAGAAGGAAGAACTGAAGATCGAATCCAGTGAAAGAAGAAGAAGAAAAGAAAAAAAAAAAAAAAAAAAAAAAAAAAAAACCCAGAAACCCGAACTAAAAGAAGAAGGAAAAAAAAAAAGGAAGAACAATGGAGATGAGAGAGCTCTGCCAACCGAAGAGAGAAGTGTGAGATGAAAGAGATGAAGAGAGCCGTTGAGGACAGCACATGTGAATGCCTCTGATCGTGGGACCGGGTGTGTCGTATTATTTACAAGTTTGCTATTGAAAACGAAGAACTGAAAACTGAAAACAGTCAAAAGTTGTTTTCAGTTTCCATAACTCATAACTCAAAAAGTAGAGAATTGAGTATTGGAAACAGAGTTATGAAAACAAAGAAATTGTGCAGGCAAACGAGTATTTTGCTATGGGTCCCACCATTTTTGAGAATTGAGTCATGAAAACTAGTGAACCAAACAGCCTTTAAGAGACTCTTTGGTTTTAAAGAAACCATCACTCATCACTTCTCACTCAATTTTCGTCACTCATCATTTAAAATACCACAATTTCTTAAACCCTGCACGTTTGGCACACTGTTTTCAACTGCTCATCACTCAAATATTTTTACCTTTTATGGGACCCATACTTGAGCACTTGGTCAGACACCTTGACCCACACATGATTTCTGTTAGTCTACCCGCCTCACCCTCATTCCCCACCATTTTCTTCACTTCTCATTTCCCCTTCACCCCTTAAGCCATGTTACTCTTCCAAAATACAAACCCGAACCCAACTTAAATAGAAGAAGCTCGGACGCCGATCTCCACTGTCATTAGGCCGCTTAACCTATCTCTCCGACGTGTAACGTCTCATCAATCTCTTGAGTAATTAAACCTTTCCTAGGCCTCCTTAAACACCCAAACCCTAATCCCACCTCATCTTCCTCAAACCCAAATAACAAAAACCTATAATACCTGGTAAGGGCAACAAACCCATTAAAACACGTATTCCCCAAAATTAAAAAGACCCGGAATTCCTTTTCCAAACATTTGAAGTTTGAAGATTCAACTTCAACCACAATAACAAAAACAACAACAACAATAATAACAGCAGCAACAACAACAACAACAAAAAACTGTTTCATATATTGTTGTTGTCTTTTCGGTTTTCCATTACCAAATTTTCAATATTTGGAACAACAAACAATCTTTTATATCTTTTCTTTTATTTTTATTTTTTTTCATTATACAATTTCTCTTCTTCTTCTTAGAAATGGCAACGGCGGTGATATTTTTGTCGCTACGGAGGCGAAGATCGCCGTCGTTGGAAGCGTTCTTAGCTCCGGTTGATTTAACGGACATTGCTTTGGTTCAAACCCTAGTGACGATCTTTAACGACCTTGTATCAAAATTCTCTGACAAGTGTTTCAATTTCCAGCGCAAGAACTCGCGCTTTTTCATTAGAAAAATCAAGGTGTTTCTTGTCCTCTTAGATTATCTCAAGGACTCGACCTTAACGACAAAAGCAACCTTAGCTTCGGCTTCAACTTCATCAACTTTGTCTTCAACAGCTTTACTCTGTTTCAAAGAGCTTTACTTGCTTCTCTATTGTCACGTCCCAAACCCGATACCCAGATTTGTGATCATGACCGGCATGTTAATATCAAGCCTAAACCTGGAATTAACAATAACCAACTAAACTTTTAACAAAAGCTTCCCTCTTACTTTCATTCTTATTTCTTTACTTTTTGATATTCAGAACACCTACAATGTACTCAAAATATAACATAATCCACCAGTCATTCAATTTCCATTCTTTCACATAATACATCTCTTAATGTTTTAAGGTACGTAACTTTCATTAGATCCTAAAATACACAATACTACAAAGCTAAACATCAAATTGCTAATTTAGGATCTATACATATAAAACTAAAATTAACTCCTTCCAAAACTCGACTAAGGCTCCCTCTACTCCAAAAATAAAACATGTTGACTGAAAGAATGGAAGAGGTGAGTTACACAGCTCAGTAAAGGTAAGATATATGAGAATTTAGTAAGGATGCATGTAAATCAATTCATTTCATTTTATAATTATTCAGATAGGAGAACATCTTTTCATGCATAGTATTTTATACTATGTATAATAATAATTTATACGCTCTTTGTAGGAAAATAATTGTTCTCCCTTTTCTTATCAGAATAATTTTACCCAAAACCTTGCAGGTTAAATTTCTTTCATTTCTTACAAAGCCACCACATACATTTTCATTACAAAATAATCATTTTAACTTAAATCAGACAATCGGTAACTTTGTCTTAAACTGGAAACATCTTCAAGAATAGTAAAACTTTCATTCATAAACTTCTTCTCGTAAAATATTATAACTTTCATAATCATAAAACTTAACGTTTCATAAAGAAAAACAGATATTTGATAACTTCTTAACATAAACTTGTATTTTCCTCAGAAGCTTTATCTTTATAGCACAACAGAACTTCAGAAACATTTATCTTTAATGAACAATTTTCTTTTCATCAAAAACTTTTTCTTTTCATGAGAGTTTTTAAATTTTCACAATGCATTTAAACAAAATAATTCTCTCATGATTAATAACATAATATAGTTGTTCATAAATAACTTATTGGTTAATCCATAGCTGATAAGTCTGTACTTATTTGGGAGGCTTTTAGCACCACGGTGATAGGCATCTAGCATTCCCCACAATGCTAGGTATTTCTAGGATCACATCATAATACATATCTTCCAACCATGGGGGTAGGTTGACTTCCTCCACAAGTTGGCCGTAACCAACAAGGGCAGGTACAGTAGAGCCAGTCCCACTTAATAGCCAATCATATAACATTTTCCATGGAAAGCCAGTAATTAAACCCCTACTGGTAGAGTTCAGATCATCAGAGGACATAACCCAAAAATATTTCATACTTATACATCATACTGAAATTTATAGTTTGTATTACATTTCATAATAATAGCATTTTCATTGTTTTCTTTAAACATCATGTTCATGGAATTAGTAATAGCATCAATATGCTTAAATCATATACATAAGGTTTTGAAAGCTCACGAACATATCTTTGTTTGAAACATGCTTACATGTCATATCTCTAATAAAAAACCTTTTAATGCATAATATAATTTAAATAACCTCATGACTTACCAAATACTCATATAACTTATCCCTTACTTGAAAGCAGAGGAACCGAGAGCCTACAGTCGAAAGAGCTTAGACTTGGGCATTGGTAACACCTAAACCAAATATCAAAATTTATTACTCTCAATCTTACCTTAGTATAAACTTACACATTCATCTCAAAACCTATTCCTTATAATCAATGAAATCTTAATCCCACCTCAACGAGGTTCTCATAAACACAAAATACATTGATCATACGATGTGATGTACTAAATCATAGAAAAACCAACATTCTCACATTAATCTCATATCTCTAGAAGAGCCAACTTCATTTCAAAATGTGTTTGAGATTAAGGCAATAATGCATGCATAAACATAAACTCTTTTAAGCATGGTCATGTAACTATATATACTCACATGGCAACATACAACACGTTAACAAGACAACAACATGAAAAAGCAGTATAATAGTTTAGAACCTCTCCTTTGAGTACTAAGCCTTAAACCAAGGTATACAAAATTTAGTTATGATCTAGACAATGATGAGCATAATAAATTATAGCTCAAATCATTTACCCTAACTTTAGAATTAAATCCTCAAAGTTAGGCATGTCCTTTACTGTTCACTGTTTTATTCCAGCAGCATATACTTCACTTATAAAATACAAATGGGTTACCGATGCACATCAAAATTTCATGAAATTTTACAGAGCAACTCCCCTGTATGTCTATCATATACCATAAAAATTTTGGAGTCATAGCATAAAATCATGATTTAATAAAAATCATACAAGGCAGCATGCTCAAATCTATCCTGACAGAATTTATTGCAACTTAGAAATTAAACCATTATTTTTATATTGATCTAAATACTGTGAGACCACTTCCATAACAACTATATGTGTCTTAGCTTTCATAATAACTACTCCTAGTTTCCAAATTCACTGTATACAATTTAATACATAATTTATCATGCATAAACACAGAATCTGTCACAGTGACAGTTTTGCAACATTTTCTTGTAAATTCACAAACAATTATCAGACGATGATATTTTCATATGGAAATTTTTATACACTCATTAGACATGTTAGAAAACACTTATATACCGTCATTTAACCATTTATGGTAAAATTAAATACAACAAAAATCTCAGCGGTAACCTCAAAAGTACTCATCCTGACTTTTTCTTACTTCCTTAATCATATCCAATTATTAATTAGTAAAAACCCTAATCTACCTTCAACAAATCACCAACGGGCTTCTTAAAACAACATATATATATATATATATTGACGTACAAATTCATGATTTCCTAATTTTACAAACCACAAAATATCATTACTAAAATTCCTTGAAGAAATCATGGATTCTGAGGTGAGCGTAGCTAAAATCCTTACCAAGTTTATGGTTCATGAGGGGAAATAGACATAAAATCACTCTTGCATGAAAGGATTTCCCTTTCCTAGTGGCTGGACCCAAAAGTATGAGAGGTAGAGAGTTTAAGGGTCTTTGAGTTTTCTAGTTTCTTTGAGAGAGTATGAAGAAGAAATGAGATGGAGCTTAACTTTCCTTTTGAGGTGCTGAACCGTGGGGTTGAGAGAAGACTTAAGGGAGCTTCCTAGCTTTTTCGTTAAGAGAAAAGAGAGTAAAGTGAGTGAGAAATTCTGATTTGTGTGTGGACCCATGGAAAATGAGAGCAAGAGAGTTTCTTCGAAATTCTAGTACATTGAAAAGTCAAAGAATAATTGAGATGTAGATTGTTTCTTGCATGGCCGGCCAAGTGTTGGTCTTTGGGTTTAAGAGGATAGCATGAGTCAACATGCAAGACACTTTAGCTTTACATGTGTTAAATTTCAATTGGTTGCATGTGGGTGGAATTCTACTATAACATCTCAGGCATCATACTTAATTAAAATACCAACTATGTATCTAATAACTTAAACCACTTAATAAAATTTTGTACATACTTAGTATATATACATAATACAATTAGCCATTAAATTATTTATAATCATTACAATTCTTATTCAAAGGTATTAAAATAATATATTTATTAAATACTCTTCTTTTAATTATAAAAAGAAAGTAGCTTAAAATAATAATAATACTTAACCACTCAAAACACATAGTTTAACTATACAGTTGGGTTGGGGTGTTACATCTACCACTCGAAGATACTCCTTAATTACTACGCCAAATAGAGTAAGTTATGGCTTTTGCTTCAAAACCATTCGATTTCAAGCCATTTCCATGATCTGAATCAAGAAATTTCAACTCTTTTGGATGTTTTTCGATTGAAAGATGTTGTTGAATTGAGTGATGATGGTAGGGAACATGTTGAGTTGTTGCAGAGACAACAAAGAAAGAGGTTGGGGGGAGATCGGTGCCTTTGGCGCGTGTAGAACTGCGTGATCATGACCCAGCGGTGCGGGTTGGCTGAGCTCTGATCAGTGACTACGTGTGTGAGGAGGTGAGGGCAGGCAGAGGCTACTAAAGACTTGTGGTGGTACTGGTATGAAGATGGAAGTGATCTGATTTACCAATGTGAAGAGAGCTGTTGAAGAGAGCTATCAAAAGATGTGCTTGATGTGACTTTGCTCTGACCGTGGGTCCCATGCATGTGTGTTTTTTACCAAAATGCAATGGAAACTCAGTTTTGATAACTTGAAAACACCTAAAATGTGTTTTCAGTTTCTATAACTCATCACTAAAAAAATCAGAGGATTGAGTAATAGAAACAAAAACTGAAAACACATCCAAACAAACTACTCAGCCGTGGGACTTACAAATTTTGAGCTATGAGTGATGGAAAACAACAAATCCAAACAGCCCCTAAGGCTTATTGCAATTCCTAGTATATATTTAAGACTTTTGGAAGCGAAGGTAAGTGCGGTGAATAGAAATTAAAAATATTGCTCTAAGACTCTTTGAGAGAGAGAGGCCTTTAATTTAGTGCAAAGAATGTGTGAACAATATTCCATCAACGATAAGCAATCAACATTCACCACAGATAAGAAAAAGCGTAAATAAATTATAAAGGCATGCTTTTTTATTAATTTTATTGTTATAGTTTAATTATTTTTGTAATCAACATGAAGATGGTGATATGCCATAAACAACAACATTCTGCTTGCTAGCCTTAGCAAAGATTGGAATATGTTTTAGTAAAATGGGAATATTTATCACTCATTAATTTTCAACTATGCACTAGCCCAAAATAAATACACTTTGTCACCTTCAGATATGCATGGCTTGCTATATACTTTTAGAAAATTCTTAGGTATTCTTGAAGTATATTGAGAGGGCAATACTTAGGTACAGTACTTAGGTGCTGTTTCTTAGGTTCCCATCTCAGGATTCTACCACGTGGATATTTTTTCATGGGAATGAAGTGTATTTTTTAGTTAATGAATAGTTTTAGATCCCTTAAACCAACCAGATTAACCTAGTTAATTAGCAAAGTGATTAACTTTGTCAATTTATGCAATTCTAGGTTATCACAAACATACAATCATATCAAGAATATAAAGTAGTGGAAATATAAAAGACACAATGATATGATCACCTAGGAAACCACACGGTAAAAATCTGGAGAGGATTTGACCTAGCTATCCTCAAGGTAAATCTGAATCCACTACGCGAAAGAATCGAAGTTCATACAAAAGGACTTACAAGCTCTCTGCTTGACTTCCTAATGCTACCCACCAGTAGAACTTACTGACACAACCATGTGCAAGCTCCGAATTCACAGACTCCTTTTTTCTTAGATTCTCCAATCAGCTACAAGCACCCACGCTTGTTATTGTTTAAGCTCCAATGGTAGCAACCAAGTTGATCATCAAGATGTTGATACTATCTCTACCTTGAAAACCCTAAACTTTGTGTAAAGGAAACCTCCTCTAGATCTCACAAGAGATTTACACAAAATAGAAAAGTATGAGAAACAATACAACAGGAGCAACTCTAAAAACGTGGCTAGGGTTTTGCCTTTTATACCTAGGGTAAAAATAGAAAACCAAAACATTTAATGAGTTAGGGCTGAGTTGGAAAATTCTGCAGAAAAGCATTCTGCCCGAGATTCAATCGATCGAATCTAACTTTCGATTGATCGAGCCAGGCTGAAATGCACCAATGCATCTGCAGCCTGTCGATTCCAACTTTACATAAAAAATATAACTTTGAGCAAGCCTAAACAAGACTAACCATATTGTTTTGATCATGGTTTGCCAACATTACACATTAGAGTTCTAAATACATAAATTCGTAAATCTTTAGAACATAATAGTTAAGTAGTTACATGGCTAAATCTTAAGAAGGAAACCTAATGAATAATACCTAAGGTACTGTACTTAAATTTTATCCATAGTGAAATGGTGTTTCATACTCTTACATTTATGATGGACCCTATTATGAATTTAATGAATAGACCACACCGTGAACGTGAGAGGATGGAGTACCATTCTCCATACTCTGGGAGTACTTAAAAATTATTCTATATTTTTGCCATTATTTTTTCCTCCATATTAAGCAAGTGTAGGGAATACATAACCTTATATTATTTATGGACAAAACTTAGGTATAGTACTTTAGTTGCTGTTCTTTAGGTTCTCATTTTAAGATTTAGTCATGTAGCTATTTGACTAAAAAATACACTTTCAACCCATAAAAAAAAATTTATATGACATAGTTTTAATATGAGAACTTAAGGAATAACATCTAAGTTCTGTACTTAAATCTTACTCGTTATTTATATAGTCTTTTTATATATGGTAAGTACAACATTGTAATGTTCAGCTGAAATATTAAAAGGAGGGGGGTATACCTCTCCAAAAAAGAAAAGAAAAAAAGGAGAGAGTAAAAGAACATGATTACCATGTTATTCATTTAATAGCTTTCTATTGAAATAAAATACAATCACTCTCAATTTTTTTTTTGGGAAATGGATCGAGTGGTATTCAATTAATCACCAAAAGAAGAGTCCAAATATAAAGCCTCAAGGGCAAGGGGGTTGTTCTTCCAACCATACATGGTCCTCACTTAAGTGTTTTGCAAACCAGGCCAAAGAATGGGCAACACCATTAGTACTACGTCTAACATAACTAGCTGATAAACTTCGAAACCTCATAGCCAAGCAGCGAGCATCCTCATATATATTTCCCAGCATTGACTTGTCGAGACTAGTAGCTGTCAAACCCCTCATTATTGTTGCATTATCTCCCTCGACAATCACTTCTTGGAACCCTGCCTCCACAACAAATTCCAATGATTTTTGACATGCCAGTATCTCCACTTCTTCGCTGTTAGCAATTTGAGGACCCTTAGCTGACAGCGCTACCATCACTTCCCCTGTATTGTTACTTATAACCGCGCCAAAGCTTGATGACTCCATATCCATGAAGACTGCCGCATCGAAGTTTAGCTTGCACACTGTTCCTAAAGGTAGGCACCATGACTGCACTGCTTCCCGAGTTGTATGAATAGCCAACTGATCCTGTGATTCTTTAAACTCATTCATCAAGTCAGTTGCCCGAATGTTCAACCTCGATGGATCCTGGACTTTCCCTCCATGCAACACCTTATTTCTTTGGTTCCAAATTAACCAGTATTGGACCCAAAATAGCTCGAACTCTTCCTCGGACAATCTGTGGAGCAAGTGTTCTATCAGTTGCAAAAAATCTGCTTGCTCCATGCCCCCTTTCTGCAGTCTATAATGACTTTCTGCCCACACATCTTGTGCTGCTCCACACTCCCAAAGCACGTGAAGAACTAACTCTGGGGCTTGGTTACATCGCTCATAGTAGTCCTCTTGAACCACTTTCCTATGAAACAAGTTCTCACATGTAGGCAGAATATCTTGGCAAGCTCTCCATGCGAGCCTGTGACAATGCGACTGCCTATTGGTATGTGGATCTGATGTCAACCGCAGTGAGGAGTGGTGGAAGCATGAGACTATGAGAGTAGTGAGATTGAGAAAGAAAAATCAAATGGGTAATGGGAACTTGTAATTGTTTTGTTTTATGCATAATTTTCTGTTTAGACTGGAATTTTGATTTCTTTGTAGTTAATTTTGGGGTTTCTAGAGGTTTTTGATGTTATTCTTGGAGTAATTGCTTTTGTTTAGACTAGAGGATTTTCTTATTATCCTTGGATCAATATGCAACAAGCAAAAGAATGTTGCAATATATATATATATATATATTTTTTTTTTTTGGGTTTTCATGGGGTTAATATGTAAATATTTTGGAGGAGGAGTGTCACGCCCCAAACCCGATACCCGGATTTGTGACCATGACCGGCATGCTAATATCAAACTTAAACCTGATATTAACAAGAATCAACTTAACTTTTACAAAACTTTCAGAAAAGCTTTTACAAAAGCTTCCCTCTTTATTTTCATTCTTGTTTCTTTACTTAAATGATATAACTTTTCACTTGACATTCAGAGCATTTACACTGTACTTAAAGAATAACATAATCCACAAATTACTCAAAATCTAAATTCCACATAATACATCTCTTAATGCTTTAAGGTATACACTTTCATTAGATCCTAAAATACACAATGCTACAAATCTAAACATCATATTGCTAATTTAGGATCTATACATATAAAACTAAAGCCAGCTCCTTCTAGAACTCGACTAAGACTCCCTCTGCTCCAAAATAAACCTGCTAACTGAAAGAGTGGAAGGAGTGAGCTACACAGCTCAGTAAAGGTAAGATATATGAGAATTTAATAAGGATGCATGTAAATCAATTCATTTCATTTAATAATATTCGGATAGGAGAACATCTTTTCATGCATAGTATCTTATACTATGTATAATAATAACTTGTACGCTCTTCGTAGGAAAATAATTGTTTTCCTTTTTCTTATTAGGTTAATATTACCAAAACCTTTCAGATTGAATTTCTTTCATTTCTTACATAGTCACCATATGTATATTCTCATTACAAAATAATCATTTTAACTTAAATCAGATAATCGGCAACTTTGTATTAAACTAGAAATATCTTGACCCAATAAGGAAATCTTTCTTTATAAACATTTTCCCGAAAAATATTATAACTTTTATAGTCATAAAATTTTACATTTCATAAAGAACATGTATCTGATAACTTTTAAACATAACTTGTACTTTCATCAGAAGTTTTATCTTTATAGCATAACAAAACTTCAGAAACTTTTATCTTTAATGAACAACTTTTCTTTTCATCAGAAACTTCTTCTTGCCATGAGAGCTTTTTCTTTTCACAATGCATTTAAACAAAATAATTCCCTCATGATTAATAACATAACATAATTGTTCATAACATATTGGTTAGTCCATATCTGATAAGTCTGTACAGAGAATGTCTCATCATATTTGGGTGCCCCCGTGTGCATGATACTATCCTCTTTGGGAGTCCTGCTGGCACATCCCCTCAAGGTTTTGTTCCTCCCCGCCGTCCGTACACATTGGGGAGAAGGCCTTATTTAGATTAGAGTTACGAGCAACTCCATTTCTTTTACTTTAAATGGCCAAACAGATAACATTTTTCCATGGAAAACCAGTAATTAACCTCTACTGACCGAGTTCAGATCACCAGAGGGCATAACCCAAAAACATTTCCATACTTATACATTATACTGAAATTTTTTATTTTGCATAAAATTCCATAATAATAGCATATCCATCTCATTTTTAAATATTATGTTCGTGATATAAATAATGACATCAATATGCTAAAATTATCATGTATATAAGCTTGCATAACTCATGAACATATATTTTACTTAAATCATGCTTATATGTAATATCTTTAATTAAAAGGTTTTAATGCATAATACTTTTTGAAATAATCTTTATACTTATCAAAAGCACATATCTCAAATCTCTTACCTAAAAGCAGAGGAGCTAAGAGCCTACAGTCAAATGAGCTTAGACTTGGGGAACTGGTAACACCTAAACCAAATATCAAAGCTTATCATTATCCATTACGCCTTATCATAAACTTACACATTCATCTCAAAACATATCTCTTATAATCAAGAAAATCCTAATCCCACCTCAAAGAGGTTCCCACAAACATATTATGCACACGTCAACAAATAATGTACCAACCTAAAGAAATGCCATCATTCTCATATTTATCTCATAACTTTAGAAGAGTCAGCTTGATTTCAAAGGGTACTTTGAGCTTAGGACAATAATGCATGCATAAATATGCATTGTTTTAAGCATTGTCATGTAACCATATACACTCTTAAGAAAACATACAACATGCTGAATAAAACAGCTTCATAAATACAACTGTCGAATAGTTTAAAACCCCTGTTAGGATTGCATCAATTGATAATGGTTGTAATTGTAATTGAGAATGGGGAAGGGAGGTACTGATTGTAATTGTTAGTAGTACAGCTGGCATTAGTTAGTTAGATATTTTAAAAGTTAGTTAGAGGGCAGGAAGGGTATAAAACCAATAGAGCTAGGTTGTACTGAGGCATTGACTAAGTACCATCATAATTCAGTTCTAGTTTCTTCCTTTATTCTTCTCTGTTCTCTTCTCTCTTCTTCTCTGGAGGACCAGCTGACCTCGAATCCAGCTAGAGACTCAAACTCCATTCTCTGTTCTTATCAACCCCTCCTTTGAGTACTAAACCTTGAATCAAGGTATATAAAATTTAGTTATGATCCAGACATACCAAATGATAAGCATATTAAATTATAGCTCAAAACATTCACCTTAGCTATAGAATTAAATCCTCAAAGTTAGGCATGTCCCTTATTGTTCACTGTTCTATTCCAGCCGCATATACTTTACTTATAAAATACAAATGGACTACCAATTCCCATCCAAACCTCATGCAATTTTATAGAGCAATTCTCCTGTATGTCCAGTATATACCATAAAAATTTCGTAGTCAAGGCATAAAACCATAATTTACTAAAAATCATACAATCCAACATACTCAAATCTGACCTGACAGAATTTCAAGCAATTTAGAAATTAAACCACTGTCTTTATATTGATCAAAATGCTGTGAGACCACTTCCATAACAACCATATGTGTCTTAGATNCTTTTTTTTTTTTTTTTTTTTTTTTTTTTTTTTTTTTTTTTTTTTTGTATTTTGAAATTAATTTGTCTTCCTTTAGGCAATGCTTATGATGAAGGGGTTAATGGGACGGTGTCTTAACCATAAGACAACTTTAGGCCGTGTTCGTGATAAGGCCAGGCTGACGGAGGACGAGCTAATTAAGTTGAAAAGCTGGAAGGTGACGGCGGAGCAGAAACTCAGACAGACCTTGGTACCTTCTTGTTTGCGGCATTGCTTCCTTCAGGCCTTTCTTGATCTCTTCACATGGCATTGGTACCTTCTTGGTCCTTCCTCTGGTTGTTTGGTGCTGCGTTTTTCTGGCGCAGTTGCTCTTCTAAGTCGTTGTTTTGCTTGGTGAGACGCTCCACAGCTGTGGCAAGAGTTTGGACCTGTCTCTCGAGGGCAGTCGTGGGTGGTTCCTCTCCTTGGACGTCGTTGGTTGTTGCCATTGAGCGAGTGAGCACCATGCAACTCTTTGACCGGAAAGCGATAATATGGCTTACGAATCGCAAAGAATCGCGTTATGTTCCCATAGACGGCGCCAACTAATGAAGCCGAAAAAACCACCAGTGAGCCACACGTACTCGCACGCTCTAAAAACAACTTGCACAACACGAGAAAGGAGAAAACCCTAAACAGAGAGCATCGGTGTGGTGCCGGCCGAATACCCTCCGAAGGTCAAGTTAAAATCTTTTACAACTCCAAGTGCTAGAGAGGGTCAATTATGTGTACCTTGATTTGTGAGGGTATTGGTGCTTTTATAGTAGATCGAAAGTTGGCCTCTTCTACTTAAAGTTGAAGTACTTTCCTTGTAGAAATCCCCTTCAAGAGTCCAAAATGTGATGGACAAGTTTTTTCCTTATAGAGAAGATCCTTATTAATGTGTGCCGCAAATAGAATCCTTTCTTTGCTAGGATTCTATTTTCGTTAGGATACTATGCGTGTGTCACAAGTATACTCATCTAGGGATTGTCTGACGCGTGGCAATTAGATCCGTTCAGTTTGTATAAGTTGACGATGGATCCGTCTCCAAAAGGGTCTTGCACACAACGGGCTGATCTGGCGTCGATCCACAGATGAGGAACTGTCCAGCCCACTTTGCAAGGACCCGTCAATCTCGAATTTCGCCTCTTCAAATATATATACAATGCTATATTTTTTTTTGAAATTTTTTGGGGGGAGGGGGCATGGCTCCCCTCAGCTTTGACATGGGTCTATCTCTTTTTGAAACTATACCTTGACATGAGTGAATTATGCACTCCAAATGAACACAACATCCTACATATAGCATGTAAATATAGGAAAGCCGAAGTGGTTGCATACATGTTGAGAAGGCAAAATGTGGAGTCTTTAATCAATCAGAAAGACCGAGATGGAAACACACCATCAAATTTAGCCATTAAGTACAAGTGTCCTATGATTGTTTCTGTTTTGACATGGGACAAAATATTCAATTTGACTTTAAAGTAAAAGCATCCTATGATTGCTATTACAATAATATTTTTGTTGCAGTTTAATGTTTGTTATTACAATATATTGCAAAATAATACATTGCAATAAGCTATCTGTTTGAAATTTTCGTTGCAATAGATTATACAAATAAATTTATCAATTTATTGCAATAATTTATTCATTTTTAAGTTATTTGCAACAAGTTTTCTTAATGCAATAAGATATTAAAGTCTCTATTGTGATCGAAAATTATAAGTTATTATAACTAAATATTGTTGATGCAATAATTTAAGACTTTTAAGTTACTATTGCAACAACTTTTAACTTGTAGATGCAATATTTTGTTTAATAACACTACACTTGCCGATGTCTTGCAGGTATGACCACCCTAAAACAGTGACTTGTGCGTACAGAAAGAACAGGGAAAAAACGAGTGTCCCCTAAAAAAACATGCATGATGGGTTGTAAATTATGACAATGAGCTATTTTAGTCATGGTTTGGGAGTCACCACCAATGGGAATTCCACATCGAAGCCTCTCATCTTGTACATCAACATTTCTTTATTCTCTATTCGTTTATTGTTCTTCACCGGTATAAAATTTTGCTATATAAATGAGTACATTGGTTTGGTTTTGATCACAAACAAAACCCTTGAAAACAAAAACATTATAAACTAATAGGTCTAGTGTTTTTCCGCTAGACTGCGATGTAGTGATGAAGGCTACTCCACTAATAAAATATGTCATTTCGGCATTGATTAGGTTATACTATATAATACTCCATTTTTCTATTTGGTACAATAATACTATGGGTTTACCTAAAAAAAAAAAAAAAAAACTATGGGTGGCAATGTTTGACATGACCCACTAAATCTATACTCATTTTTGAGTTAGTATTTAGTGTAGATGGGTTCTCAAAACTAGTCCACCTGATATAACATGGTGAATAAATGGGTAAATTTTGTGTTGACCGGCATAACTTGAAATCAACACAAGATGACTTTTTCAACTGGACTTAGTTCCAATAGTCATACAATTGGACTTGTTTCGAATAGACATGTTAGTCTATTTAACATTGATTCCAACGTTTGCCTTTTTAGTTATCTTGGTATTTAGGCCATTGTCTCATTTGACAAGTATCTTGGATTTCCTTTAAGGCATACTGGCTCTAATCGCAATTAATTTAGTTTTCTAATAGATCATGTCCAGACTAAACTTGTTGGCCAGAAGGCTAATTTTCTCTATTTTGTCGGAAGATCAATTTTGATCCAATCTGTGATGTCCGCCTTGCCAATTTACATGATGCAAGAAGTTGCTTTTCTGTGCATCTTTGTAAGAAATTAGATGAATTAAACATCGATGGTACCTCCTCAGGTAATTCAAGGAAAGCTCAGGGAGGGGTCTCATTAGGGACTCGCTTAGTAGCTAGATCATGGGCTTTTCTAGAGCAATAAAGGTTTCTTCTAGTATTGTTATTGAGTTCTGGACATTAAGGGATGGTTCATTTTGGCGATGAATTGTCTTAAAGTAGAGAAATATGAGAAAATTTTTGTTAATTTATTTGCCTCTTGATTCTCTTCAAATAATTCATTCTCAACTCTTTTGGATTTTTGCAAAGTGCCTACTAAAGACGATCAATCATGTCTTCTCTGGGACTAATGAATGTGCGGATGCTTTAGCATAGCAAGAGCATGTCTTCAATATGAGGATTTTGTAACCTTTAGTGTGCCCCCTTCTTCTGATATCTCTCTTTTGTTGCATCTTGATGCTACTGGAATGCATTCCATTAGAACTGTATGTAACGCTTCACTACCCGTAAGCTGTAGCTGCTTGGGTAATAAATTCGTATTTTTCAAACTAATGATAATGGGTCCATTTGGATAGCACTTATTGTTGCTAAAAGTTGATAAAAACTGATTGTTGCTGAAAACACTTTAGCAAAATAATTTTTAAATGTGTAAATAGTATCGTGGGACCCACTTTTAATATTAAATATTGTGTGAACAGTGCATGAACAGTGTGTAAACAGTGCGTAAACAGTAAATTTTGTCCCCAAAATGTCAACAATTGCGGCAAAAAAAAAAAAAAAAAGAGAAAACGCAGGAAGCAAAACGCGCCGTGACTATCCATCGTATCCAAACCCAACCAATAACAACATTTTAACATGCTCACTGAATGGTAAAATACCAGCAAAGCAAGCCCACAAAAATTCCAAATGGTCTTTATTTGTGCATGAACCATAGTGCCAAACTCAGCCCACATTCTTCTAAAAAAATCAAACAAAAACCCTAGTTAAAAAGGCCCACAAAACCAAAACCCATAAATGAAAACCCTTAAAAAAAAAAAAAAAACCAAACAAAACCCTAGTTAAGGGCCCACAAAACAAAAAGGCCCATTAAAAAACACCTCACCAAACAAACCCTTCAAAGTTCAGACCCTCACGCGGTCACGCCATAGATCTTTCTAGAAGCAAAAGTATCTCTCTAGACGCCTCTAGGACCACATTGAACCCCACAGTCAGTCTTTCCAATTTTTTTGCTTTTTCAAAAACCAAAAAAACAAACAACAAAACAATACAACAAATTAAAAAGAAAAAAAAAAAAAGAAAAAGAAAAAAGAGTGAAACTAGAAAATTCCACACAAACCCCTCGCTCAGCCTCATAAATCTCGGTTCCTTACTTGAAGCTCTCTCGCTCTCTCTCTCTCTCTCTCACACGCATACATAACACAACACAAACACACACACAAACACAAACACACTGCACAACCTTTCTCTCTGTTTATAAGAGACGTTCGCTCGCAGAGTCTTCCAGAACCCCCAAACACGTCTCTTCTTCTTCTCTCTTTCTCTCTCCTTCTGTTCGATCGCTCTCAAGGTATCGTCTCCAAACCCTAGCTCAAATCCACTTCAGATTCAGATTTAGATTTCTCACTTTTTCTCTCTCAAAAATCTAGGTTTAGATCTGTGAGTTTCTCTTCCTAGATTCGCTGATTTTTAGGTGCTGAATTGCTTTTTGTTTCGTTTTACTGTTTAATCAGCTTTTAGATTCTAGCTCTTTCTCTGTTTCTAGGTTTAAAGCTTTTTTTCTTTTTTGTGTTTTTTGGAATTTATTGGTGAGGGAGAATCTGGATTAATTATGGTGGAAAAGTTTGGGTATTCTGTTAGTTTTGGGATTGGATTTACGTTGATTCGATTACTTTCTTCAAGTAAAATGTGTTTTTTTTTGTGGTTCAAATAATGTAGATTCGTATTGTATGATTTTGATTATTCAGAGGAGGATTTTGATTAATTGATTATTGTGTATTGAGTTGCTTTAGTGTGGTTTTGATATTTGATTGTTCTATGTTGCTTGTTTGTGTATGGAAATTATTGTGTAGCAGTGCATTTGGATTTGATTTGCTTTTGCTGTTGTTGAGATTATTGCTGCTTGTGGGATTGCTAGCTTGACTCTCAGTTCCTCAGGCCAACGCTGGTGTTCATGATCTTAAGTGCTAAATGTTTTCCCTTGTGCATGTATCTTGTGCATGTGTTATGTTGTAATTGCTTTAAGATCATTAGAGAAAGGTTTTAACTTGTTGGGAATGTTATTGATAACGGGGTTTATCTATTTTGTTTGGAGTTTTTCTTTCCTGGGTAATGATGTTTGTGTTGTTAAATTTTTGTTTTTTTGAAATTTCTCCTTGTTTCTCAGTGTTTTTAATTGTTATAAATTAATGTATTCTGATTTTAGCCAAAAAGAGAAAAAAAAAAAAAAAAGTATTCTGAATGTGACTCAGCTATGTTATTGTTCAGGTTTCTGTGACCTTGCCACCTACTAGACCAATTTTAAGTTACTAGTCGGTTTTTTATTTGTGAACATGAGTGTTGTCGGTTTTGATCTTGGCAATGAGAGCTGCATTGTGGCCGTTGCAAGGCAGAGAGGAATTGATGTTGTGCTCAATGATGAGTCTAAGCGTGAGACTCCTGCTATCGTGTGTTTTGGAGAAAAGCAGCGCTTTATTGGAACAGCAGGAGCTGCGTCGACCATGATGAACCCAAAGAATTCGATCTCTCAGATAAAGCGGTTAATTGGTCGGAAGTACAATGATCCTGAATTGCAGAGGGATCTGCAGTCTTTGCCTTACGCTGTTACTGAGGGCCCTGATGGGTATCCTTTGATTCATGCACAGTATTTGGGAGAAGCCAGGACATTTACACCTACCCAAGTTTTGGGAATGGTGTTGTCAAATCTGAAAGGAATAGCCGAGAAGAACTTGAATGCAGCTGTTGTTGATTGCTGCATTGGAATCCCTGTTTATTTCAATGAACTTCAACGAAGGGCTGTTTTGGATGCAGCCACAATTGCGGGTTTGCACCCTCTCCACTTGATACATGAAACTACTGCAACGGCCTTGGCTTATGGTATTTATAAGACAGACTTACCTGAAACCGATCAATTGAATGTTGCCTTTGTTGATATTGGTCATGCTAGCATGCAAGTTTGCATTGCTGGATTTAAAAAGGGGCAGCTGAAAATATTAGCTCATTCGTATGATCGATCTTTGGGTGGTAGAGATTTTGATGAAGCGCTGTTCCAGCACTTTGCTGCAAAATTCAAAGAACAGTACAATGAAGGGCTGTTTTGGATGCAGCCACAATTGCGGGTTTGCACCCTCTCCACTTGATACATGAAACTACTGCAACGGCCTTGGCTTATGGTATTTATAAGACAGACTTACCTGAAACCGATCAATTGAATGTTGCCTTTGTTGATATTGGTCATGCTAGCATGCAAGTTTGCATTGCTGGATTTAAAAAGGGGCAGCTGAAAATATTAGCTCATTCGTATGATCGATCTTTGGGTGGTAGAGATTTTGATGAAGCGCTGTTCCAGCACTTTGCTGCAAAATTCAAAGAACAGTACAAGATTGATGTTTTCCAGAATGCAAGAGCTTGTCTTAGGCTTCGGGCTGCCTGTGAGAAGCTGAAGAAGATGCTTAGTGCAAATCCTGAGGCACCTTTGAATATAGAGTGCTTAATGGATGAGAAGGATGTTAGAGGCTTCATTAAGCGTGACGAATTTGAGCAGATCAGCATTCCTATCTTAGAGCGTGTGAAGCAACCTTTGGAGAAGGCTCTTGCAGATGCTGGTCTTACTATTGAAAATGTCCACATGGTTGAGGTGGTTGGTTCGGGCTCTCGTGTTCCTGCAATAATTAAGATATTGACAGAGTTCTTCAAAAAGGATCCTAGGCGCACGATGAATGCAAGTGAGTGTGTTGCCAGGGGTTGTGCTTTGCAATGTGCTATTCTTAGTCCGACATTTAAAGTACGAGACTTTCAGGTAATTTTCATGGACAGAGGGTTGATACCCAAGCATTGTATACTTATATATATATATACATATATGTGCGTGTGCACGCGCGTGTGTGTGGTGGTTTTATTGCCTTTTTTTAAAAATTATTTATGCTTGCATGCATTTAGGCTCTCCTTGAATTTCTCTCCCTCTCTCGCTCACACACACAAAAAATTGCTTGTCACTACTAGGGGTGTCAAAATCTTTAGTCATTATTCCCTCTTTTCCTTCTCTTGTTGTGGTGTATTATAGGTTAATCTCGGCCATTAATGAGTTCTCACTTTTAAGAAATTAATGCGAGTGAGGGCTCATCGTCACACACGGCCTATAAGTGATTAAGTGATTAAGGGGCATCCTCAGGGGTTTTCATGTTATTCCTCGTCATGTTTTAACCCAGGGAAACTGCCCTAAATACATTTAATCCGTCTGGGGGTATTTACTTAAAATATGAGACCTTAATCAAAGGCATATATATATATATATATTTGGCATTACTGTGATACTAATGTTTTTTTTATTGTTGATCTGAAGGTCAACGAGAGCTTCCCGTTCTCAGTTGCTTTGTCATGGAAAGGTGCTGCCCCTGGTACTCAGAACGGGGCTGCAGACAATCCGCAGAGTACTGTTGTTTTCCCCAGGGGAAATCCTATACCAAGTGTGAAGGCTCTAACGTTCTACAGATCGGGCACATTCTCTGTTGATGTACAATATGTTGATGGGGCTGAACTGCAACAACCTACAAAGATCAGTACATATACGGTAATATACTCTGGCAATGTTTAGAATCTAAACATTTTAATAATTTGGGCTGCAGTATGATTGTCTAGCAATTTTTATTGTGTTGCCAACTCTGTTATGTGATGTGAATGTGCAGATTGGTCCATTCCAATCTACTACAAGTGAGCGTGCAAAACTAAAGGTTAAAGTCCGCTTGAATCTGCATGGAATTGTATCTGTTGAGTCAGCAACTGTAAGTTCTGGAAGCTTCTTGCAACTCTAATTATGATTAGGCAATTTTCCTTCAAACCATTTCTTATGATTATTTTTTCTTTTTAATGTTTGTTTTAGCTATTGGAGGAAGAAGAAATTGAAGTTCCTGTCTCAAAAGAGCCAGCAAAAGAAGATGTTAAGATGGATACTGATGAAGCTCCAAATAATGCTGCTCCCCAAGGTTCCAATGAGACTGATGTAAATATGCAAGATGCTAAAGGTACTGCTGATGCTCCTGGGGTTGAAAATGGTGTCCCCGAGTCAGGAGACAAGCCTGTACAGATGGAAGCTGACACTAAGGTCAGTATTCATACCTTGAATGAGTAAACAATTTCTTCTGTGGTGCATGCTTAATGTTATATACGTGATTCTCAAAAAAAAAATGTTATATACATGATGAAGCTCATTGTTAAATCTTATTTGCATGTATGTAAGCATTATTTGAGTCATGACATTGGGAAAGCTACCAAAAGGTTTATATCTATTGGGATCTATGTAGAGCTTACATTGAGAATAAGAATATGTGCATGCTTTCAAATGATATGGTGTGCTTTTAATGCATTCACGAACCCACTTGCAATATTTTTATCTTAGTTGGTTTGTAGCAATCAACTGTTAAAGCAGATACTTGGATCTTTGGTACCATCGTTGCAACAGCAGAGCTCCAATTGAGGTGTTAATAAGCTAATACATCTAGTTCAACCAATGAGCTCCACTTGTCTGCTCTTGAGTGACAAACTTGGGCTTGGAGACTGCTTCCTGCTCTTCCTCTTTTAAGTTTCTAGACTGCATTCCTATGTTATATAATGCAATAGGGCTTTTGGAATCTTATGATTGTGTTATTTGCACAGTATCACAATGAGTGTTAATCCTATTGATTTGTGATGCCTCCATCTCCCATTTCATTTGCATCTATGTGTTGTAATGCTTAATAGCATTAAATATTTGTTCTTTTTTTGAGGCATTATGTGGGTTCTAAACATGCAGGTTGAGGCTCCAAAGAAGAAGGTAAAGAAAACCAACATCCCTGTAGCAGAGTTGGTGTATGGAGGAATGTTTCCAGCAGATGTGCAAAAGGCAGTGGAGAAAGAATTTGAAATGGCTTTGCAAGATAGAGTAATGGAAGAAACAAAAGACAGGAAGAATGCTGTTGAGGCCTATGTCTATGACATGAGAAACAAGGTAGTATGCTTAGTGACAAATATCTGGCTTTTAGTTTTGGACTTCTAAACTAATACTTATTGTGGTATTTAAAAGAAATCTAATACTTCTTGTTTGTTTCTCTGTTTCTCAGCTTAGTGACAAATATCAGGAATTTGTCACTGATTCGGAGAGGGAAGGGTTTACTACTAAACTCCAGGAGGTAGAAGATTGGTTGTATGAAGATGGTGAGGATGAAACCAAAGGCGTTTACATTGCCAAGCTGGAGGAGCTCAAAAAGGTAAGTGTGGTTTGATTTTCTAAATGGCTACTTTCCTCGCCACCCACCCCCTTCTTTTTCCTTTCCTGGCCCTGTCATACAGCCACACATAGAAAGACAGTGATTACTGATTTTGATATTTGTGTTACATTGCAGCAAGGTGATCCCGTTGAGGAGCGTTACAAAGAGAGTGTTAACAGGGGAGCTGTAATTGATCAGCTTGTTCGTTGCGTTAATAGCTACAGAGAAGCAGCAGTTTCAAATGATCCTAGATTTGATCACATTGACATATCTGAAAAAGAGAAGGTAATATCTGAACTGATCTTGAATTCACAACCCCCCCCCCCCCCCCCCCCCCCAAAACCAAAAAAAAAAAAAAAAGACCGATTTACAACACACGTATTAACAGAAAACTAACTTCACAATTCAAACTATATTTTGTATGTTATAGGTCCTAACTGAATGTGTAGAGCAGAAGCTTGGTTGAGAGAGAAAAAGCTCCAACAGGATTCACTTCCTAAGTATGTGAATCCAATTCTCTCATCTGCTGATGTGCTAAAGAAGACTGAAACTCTGGACAGGTAGCTTTTCTTTCTTTTTACCTTTTAATCCATTTACCTTGTTTGGAAAGAATTTAATGAATTTAATTTTAGCTTTACTTGTTAAAATTCTGCAAGATTACTATAATTTTCAGCTTTGTCTTGATTCTGGTTTTTAATTTTATCATGTTTTGATTATTTACTTGCTTCTTTCCTAAGAGTAATGTTAGGGATAACTTTTTAACAACTAACAGAGGTGGCAAGTTGTGATTGGTACACTTTCACTTGAGCTCACCACTGATATTAGTTCTATTGTGCACCACCCACAACAAGTCATCTCAGCAGTTGTGGGAAAAAAAAAAAAAAAAGAAGTGTTAGTATATTTATTGTTTTCATAATTTATTTATTTCCGAGCTGCCAACCTAAATTCTGGAAATTTGAACCTTTCTTGTCCTCCCTACTTTAAATATAGTAATCTTCTCTGACGATGTTGAAATTATACTTTCTTGTACAGGTTTTGTAAACCAATAATGACAAAACCAAGGCCAGCACCAGCCAAGCCAGCTACTCCTGAGGCCCCACCAACCCCACCTCCTCAGGCCAGTGAGCAGCAGCAACCTGAAGGAGGTGATGCTAATGCCAGCACCACTGAGGGGGCAGCAGATGGCAGTGCTGAGACACCAGCTTCTGCAGAACCAATGGATACGGAGACTTCTACAACTCCTGCGTAGTCCTTTCAAGTGGTTCTTGCCTCTTAATGTTTTGTTTTTCAAGAAAGAATTTGGTTTTTATGTATAAGTACTTTTCTGATTCTGAGTCTAGGGAAAAACCTGGGAGGTGGACACATGAAAGCTTCTGGAATGTGTCTATCCCTTTCGGGTCTGTGAAGCCTTTTCTGTTGTGGGTGGTCCGCCAAATTTTATAGTTAATTAGGGTGGACCTCCAGTATCCGGTTTTTATATATTTTTGGAGGGTTTCCAAGAGATACTGTTGGTAGTCTTCCTGTCAGTTGTAGGGGAAGAAAAACAGAAATACATTTTGATAGGGTCCTAAGTGTCATTGTTTTTATGTTGGTATGCTCTGCATAATTAATTTCTGGAATCCGTTCTTTCAAACGTTACGGTGTGCTTGATTTTCTGCTTCATTCTGTGATCTTTTTCTGTCACTTGGAAGTCCACGGTGATTGAATTTGTCGACTTTCTTGTGGATATTTATTCTTGTAAGATTTGCAATGCAAGGATGTCAATCAATATCTTTATTTGTTTTTGCCTTTGATGCTAAAAAGTTCAGGTTCTGCTTGGTGCAACTGTAATTAGTTGTTGGATTTGGCTCACGGTGTATAGTCTTTGCTACCAATATGTCATCCTTATAGAGATGCAAGTTCTTTCTTTAGCAAATTGGGACTTTCAAGTCATCTGTTATTATGAGTTGTAATGACCCTTTCAAAGTTAAGTATAACCATTAATACAGGAAAGCGTACAGCTTAGATCCATTGGAGGCTTTTAGCGGCTAGCTTACTGCAATCATATACATTGAAGAAGTTGGTTCTTTTAGTCCTTCACAATAGTCTGTTTGGTAAGAGCCTGATTTTACATTTTAGCTTATTTGCTTGGGAAATGTTTTCAAAGCCTCGTATATTTTAGGTGAAACTACAATATTGGTCTTTTAAGGTTACTTTGTGTGCATTATTGGTCACTCAAGTTTGAAGCGTGCGCAATTGGTTTCTTAGGTTGGTTTCTTAAGTTGTCAAAATGAGCAGTATAGGTTATTTTACTAATTGTCATTAATAATATTACTTATGTGATTAATGAAACAATGACTTGACATTTTATTTTAATGATGTGACATATTTTTAATTAAAAAATTACAAATTAAATTACACGTAAGAAACATTATTTACCAAATTAAAACACGATTTTCTACTAATTGTAAACATCCGTCCACAGCTCCTAGCCACGAGACAGAGAAGGGGAGAGACAGAGAAGGGGAGAGAGGGAACAACAAGCCCTAGTCGCTGCAACGCTATTATGTCACCCTTTCCAAAATTGCAACACTACCATACAACCAATGATTTAAATCATGTCTAGTGGAGGGGAGGCCTATCTTGAGATTTGGATTAAGCAAGTGTTTAGTTAGGTAGGCGTTCTAATGAAGTGGGAAAGTCACATAGTGATCCTTATAGAACAATTATATAGAAAATTCTCTATCTACAACAACATGGGAAACAAGAAAAGGGAGAAAACCATTTGATCTTAGCAGGCTTTGAGGACATTTGTGGTTTTAGAGGTTGCAATTCCATAGCGGTTGCTTCTAGGGTTGTTGGAGATCAAATTCCAATATCCTGGGGCTATTTATTGCATTATTACCTATATAACTGGAAAAAACTAATTTATCATTGCGGCTGCTGGGCTTGTTCTTCCCTCTCTCCCCTTCCCTGTCTCGTGGTTGGGTGTTTTGTTTTTTTTTTTTAAGCCGTAGCTTGGTATTTACAATTGTGAGAGAGAGAGAGAGAGAGAGAGAGGGAAGATCAAGCCCTAGCCACCGGTGATATCGCGGCCCTCTGCTGGAGACGGTGGCCTCTGCCTCAAAAATAATAAGACTTGTCAACTGAATATATATCAGCAAAAGGTTCTCTACCGTAAACATCTTTGGTCTAAGATCCTACTTTATCAATTTATCAAGTATATTAAGTGGTGCAAGGGAGTATAAGATTTCAAGCATGAGATTAGACGGGCTCTGTCTAAAGCACTAACTAGCCAGCCTTGGGCTGGTTATGCAATTTCTCTTCTTGTCAAATTGGTTAATTTTTTATGTAGATGGCTTGGTTTAATTTGAGAAGTCTTGAGATGGGATTGTGAAATCAAGACTTATCAGTGATGAAATGGAAAATTGTCCTAAAGCTGATATCCCTCGTATAAGGATCTAAGAAAGGGAAAATGCTTAGAGTTTTGAAGAACAATGCCTTTGCAATATTTGATGAATCCTCAGTCATTTCAATTTTTTTTTTCCAGGCCAAACTTAGTTAACACACTTTGTTTCCCTTCTGCTTGCCAATTAAAAGTAAAATTTCTAACCAGTAAGTCCATCTATGTGATTTTAATTTGAAATTTATATTAAAAATATGCACATCGTTGAAATAGAATGCCAAGTCATTGTTTCATTAGTCACATAAGTAACACTATTAAAGATAGTTAGTAAAAGGACTTATATTGCTCATTTTGAAAATTTGAGGGACCAATTGTGCATGCTTCAAACTTGATGGACCAATATTGTAGTTTTACCTTATTATTATCAATTAATATTTTTAACTTAATTTTTCTTTTAATATTTTCCTTTAATCTTGGTCCCCTAAACTGAAATCTTAGCCTTGTCATTATATATAATAAATGTGATATCAATGATAGTTCCATGTGTGTATAGCATTGGTATGACTTTAAGAAATGACTTATTTTTGTTTAAAGAAGAAATTAGATTTGAATGGTTTGATATAATTAAAACCATTGAATAGCTTGTGTATTTATGAACTTATTATTGAAATTTGATTTTACATGGTTATATATCAATACATTGCTTGGGTTCACAGATATTTGCTTAGAGGCAGATCTTTGTGGGAAATCCTTACGTCTAATGAATAATGATTGTTTTATGGTTGGAGTAAGATTCTAATTTTATTTGAGGAGTGAAGCTAGGCCCTTGTTGGGGAATATAGTTGGTAACGGTGAGCACATTTTTGTGTGACATGATAATTGGCATGCTGATGGGGCCGTTGCAGCTAAAATATGGGAATAGAATCATGAATGATAACAGAAGAATCATTAATTTACTCCACAATACTTGGGTATTAAATAACAGAAGAACCCTTCCCATATAGTAGTGTGTTATTGACAATCCAATTTAAGAATTTATTGTGCCTCTTAGTAATAGCATTTCGTACTGGTTCTTGTGATGAAAGAGAAGTTCTTAATAAAGACCATGACACCAAATCTTAAAGGGTTGGAATGTGATTGTCAGGCTTATTCTTAAAAGGGTTGGAATGTGATTGTCAGGCTTATTAATTAAACAAAATAGCAAATACAAATACAAACAAAAAAAAAAAGGAGACTCAATTTTTAGCAACGGTGTGAGCTAATTTGGTGAAATTTCAATGTTGCAATGATGTATGTGGGAAAGTGATGATGTTTCTTAGCATTGCCATACCCTACTAGTAATTATGTTTCTTTTGTTTTAGTGAATTACTAGTAATTATGTGTAACTGCCTTTATATTGCCTTTTGATAAATGGGAAGGCTCATTGGAATAAAATGTCTTTGCTGATTCACCTTCCACCATGAAATTGTGGATGACATTTTTCTCCAAAAGTTGTTGTCACTTCCCAATCAGCCATACTCTCAAGCACACAAACTTGGCACTAGGATTTATCTAGAATACTCCAAATGAGCAAAGATTCAGTCGCTTCTTACAAGAGATTTATAAGCACAAAACAAGAATCAGTCTTTTAATTATTATTTATTTAATTTATTTGGTTTTCACAATTGAAAGAAGAAGAAAAAAAGGCATCTTCAACGATCCAATGCGCATGCAAATGATTTAATTTATGAGGTGCAACTTGAATTGGTCCTGACCCACCCAATTTAACAAGGAAAATGAAAAGGATGAGAAAATTCAGAATGAGGAATGAATTCTAAAGTGATTGGCACAAATATTACTTTGTATAAATCAGGGCTTTGTGTTTTCCAATCCAAAGCTATTCTATGGTCCAAAGAACTTGAGTGTGGTCAATTAGGATAAGAAACACCTTTGCAAGCTAAATCTAATTGGTTACGCAGGAGAATACTGGGGAGTCAGATCCAGCACAGCCTACATGATTGCATGATTCTGGCATTAAATGAATTGCTGAAAAAAAAAATCTGTGGTTTTCGGTGTATATTTTATATGTACGTATATGTGGGTGATAAAGAAAAAAGAATGGCAGTGTATATTTTTTTTATTGGATTTAGGCAGTGTATATTATATATGTACGTATATATTGAATTTTGCAAGTTTGCAATATAAAAGATTACTCTGAAAACATCAATTTTAAACTAATGCAATGCCTTATTCTTGAAAAAAAAAAAAAGGAACTAATGCAACGCCAAGTTGGGTTTGGGAAGACTTTGAATGGAGGTGAAACCATGTCGCTGCTAGTCCAAACAAATCCACAATGTGATTTCTATTAATAGGCCCATTGGACACAATTCTATTACTGACCAGGTGAGTTTGATAATACATATTGAAGCTCTCAAAAACAAGATGCAAATAAATTCATATTATTCATAGCTATTTATTTATTGTAACATAATATTGATGACAAGAAATCGGATACTAAAGCAAATTGAAAGGGATATTATTAATCCATTGCTCTAGCTGAAGATGTAATTAAGATCCTCCAATGCCTCCTTTTGTAAAAGTCAGCTTTGACCCAATGAAGAAAAGCTTGTATTGCTGCAATGGGTAAAGAGTCACAATCATCAGAGATTACATAAAGAAAGATTAAACCTAGAAATCAAAAAATGGACACATTCATAATCATCAGATTAAACCCTAGAAATCAGAAAATGGACACATTCAAAATCCTCAAAGATTACATAAAGAAAGATTAAACCTAGAAATCAAAAAAATTAAATCCTAAGAAAATGAAACCAAAAAAATCCATGGACATTAACATATAACAAATAACAAATTAAGGATTACCTACTATTCTAATCTACTGAGAGAAGAGTGCTATTAAAAGGAGGAAGAGTAAACTAACAGCGATAGAAAATTAAAAAAAAAAAAACTATTTATAGCAATCTCATAAATAATAAAAAGTCCGGTGATTGTTAGTGCTCAGGGCCATCCACATTTATCATGCAGATATTTAATTCTATTTTCATTTAATAAAAATAATCCGTGAACAATAATTTTTTCCACTTTTTCTCTTAAATCTCCAGCAATTTTGGCATAGTTAAAAGAGGAGTTTCTGACTTGGAGAGGACAAAAAACAAAAGAAACATATAGTGGAACATGTAGGAGTATCATGGCTACTTGTAAATTCCGTAAGCCATCTTGTTGTCTTTTGTGCACCATAAGTGGGAGTCTTCATAACATGGCACTAAAGTGTCTATAAAAAATTATTGAATGAAAATAGAATTAGAGAGATTAAAATATCTACATTAAATATGTAGATGAGCTCTTAAACCTGACAAACTTCGGCCCATTAGGTCACGAACCCCATATATATATATATATATATATTTTTTTTTTTTTTTTGAGAATTGCAAATAATATACATGTGTGTTATACCAACCCAATTGAGATATACACATTTTTTAGTGATGCAACTATACTCGCTAGTCTCACCCTAATATGAATATTTGCTAGTCTCACCCTAATATGAATACTGAACACATCAATGTACTTATTTATTTCAATCAATAAAAACAAATCAATGGCTTTTTTATAGTTCAATTTGACTTTTTTTTTTTTTTTTTGGTTTTTATTTTTGTTTTGTAATATACAATATAATTATAATTTTCAACAAATTTTATAAGCCCGTAAAAGTCCAGTTAAAAGACCAAAAAAGCCCCATTAAAAGTCCGTGGGTAGAGAAAATTCATTAATTAGGCCATGCCCACCAGCTCTAGCCTGCTAAAGGCCCAATGAGCATTGTCCATTGGCTAGGCCATAGACCACAGTTTATCACTTCAACCCAGTTGGCCTGTTGACTGATCAACAACCTACTAGGCCTAACCTGCCCAACCCATTGATCTGGTAAAAACAGACCGGGCCATCGCCAACCCTAATGTGGTGAGGAACCCAATCCAGCACAGCCTTAAAAAACAATGTTTGTGGGTATATATTAATTAATTTAATTAGGAGTAATGCACAACAGATCCACAACATTTGAGTGCAAGCATTATTTTATCATCTACCATTAAAAATTCGCGACTTGCATATATGAAATTTTTAGTGAGACTCTTTTTGGCTCTGGAGTTGCTAATTAATTGGAATTAGAAAAAAACTCTGCTGTTTTCTGTGTATGTTTTTTATGAACGTATACGAGGGTGATTTAGACAAAAATTGTACATATTATGTACGTATATAGTGAATATTGCAACGTAAACATTTACTTGTAATTTGGAAAACTTCACTTTCAAGCTAATGCGATGCCCAGTTGGTTTTGGGAGGACTTTGAATAGAAGTGAAACCATGCATGTTGTTGCTACTCTTGCTAGTCCAAACAAATCCACAATATGATTTTTACCAACCCAAAAACAGGACAAATCCACATAACTTGCAGAGTTGCAGGTGACAATTTCACCCTACAAGTTTTGCTTGTTGCCGCAATAAAATGCCTTTCATTGTATGAGCCTATAAATGAGTTTCATCAATGCCAAAAATGTTGGTATTTAAAACCTTAATTCTCGCCATTAATTACAACTTCAAAAGTAATAAACAAACCCTACTAAACTTTCTTTTTCAAGATCTTCAAAACACAGCTTGACATATATTACTAGAGTTAAAACCCATTACAAATTTACAAGCTAATAGCCATGAAAAAAAAAAACACACAAGGCAAGAAAGCTGTACAAAGCCAAGAACCTTAGGAAATCTAGTCATAGTAAATAGCATTATTGTAGTTGCACTTTGAGGCACTCTTGTTGGGGTAGACAGTCTTCTTAAACTTGACCTGGGTCTCGTACTCAGTGGTACTCCCCTGAACCTTGTCATTAACCTTGTGAGTGGATTTGTATGTGACCTGTTCTTTGAACCCCAACCTTCCACTATGTTTGTCCACGAACTCTTCAGCCTTATGGTGCTTAGAAAATTGCTCTGAATATGCACTGTGCTTGTCTTTGTAGATGGTACGGGATGACTTCTCCAATTCACTTGATTCATTCACCTTTCTTTTGTTTGAGCTGCCCCCACTGCCTGCTAACTCAACATATCCAACTGTGATTATCCGTTCTTCTGCCATTATTGCTCTTTTGTTTTCTTCTTTTGAGCGTGTACCCTATCAACTTTCATAAAATCACAGTCAACAATAACAAACCAATAATTCATATTGGTATACAAATCATACTTACGAATTAGTAATTATGACTACCTAATTAATAGATGCTTGAAATTTTTTTTTTTAAAATAGTAACACTTAATAAAATTTATAGTATATCTAGTATCACTCTATCAATTGAGAAACTAGAGAATTTGCATGCCTAATTGATTAGGGGGAGTATTAGAAAAACAAAATAAGCATGTGAATTACTAGCATATATGAACCAAGTTAATGAAAGAGATATTTTAACTATTTATAGAGAAGAGAGTGCATGTTTATGCTTAACAATACCAGACGAGCTTTATGAAGAAGAAGATATTGATTTGGCGAGTGGATGAGGGGGTAAGGATATTTATAGAAGGGAGGAGTGAGGTGGCGGATTTGAAATCCCCAATGGTTAAACCGTTTTGAATTGGGTTTCAAGTCCACTTAGTGCGATCCATTTATGAGAGAAGGAATCAATTCTGTGTTCATAACAGAGCTCTGTACCACAGTGACAGACACAGACGGTACTACGCTGTGTGAAGAGGAAACCTATTTCCCCTTATAGCTTGTAGAGAAGGACGCGAGAGCTGTGTTCTTGGGTGTCAATTCAAGCCTGCTGTCAAATGATAAATGCTATGCTAGTAGCTGATAGCGTGTGAACTTCGGGCTATCGTTTTCTTCGAAAAAAATAAAATAGAATAGTTGTATTGTGTGAATTATGGTGAATTTGTGAATGCTTAGTAGAGGGGGTTGTGGCACATGTTTGCTGTAGTGCTAGACAGAGTATATATGTGTCAACTTTTGGTTCCAAACAAAAGTAACTATGGATAAAAGGTGTACTCATCCCCAAAAAAGGGAACAAGACAACGAAAAGGTACAAGTTATGTTAGCTGATAACGAGGCGAGTTTTGTAATGTTCAACTTTATATTAACAGTAAAAGTAGAATATTCAATTTTGATTGGCAAAAATAGTTAACTAATTTTTTTTTTTAATTATCTAGTTAGTAGTTATAATTTTTAAACTATATTATTTAGTAACATCTCGAGTTTAAAAGATTCGATTTTAGAGTATAAATCGAGTCTCAAAAACTCGATTTTCATGGTCTGATGTGGCATCTTTTTCCACATAGAGACCACTTGAAAATCGAGTCTTAGAGACTCAATTTACAAACCAAAAAAATTTAAAAAAATTTCAAGTCTCCAAGACCCTCATGTACAAACCAAAACAAAAAAAAAAAAAAAAACAATCAGATCACAAAGAGAGAAAGAACCCCCTCAGGCTCGCCGGCCTGGGGCTGTTTTTGGATTTTTTTTTTTTTTTTCTTGGCTTTCGGCTTCTTTTTCTTTTGGGGTTTTTTTT
>NW_027069684.1:243419-301362 GCF_002906115.3 Quercus suber | reverse complement strand
TCTAGAAAAGATTAAGCTCAAATACCCATATATGTGTTCATCAAAGAAAAAGATCAAGCTCAAATATGTTCATCACAGAGAGAGAGAGAGAGAGAGAGAGAGAGAGAGAGAAAAACCCAGAAATAGAAGGTCACGCGCAACCTGGGTCGCGCGGTGACTCGGACCGTGCGAGCCCCTGGGTTTGCGGCGACAGGGGCCGCACAAGCCCCTGGGCCGCGTGCGACTCGTTCCGCAACCCTGGGGCTCGCGCGGCCCGGGTCGCACCACCCTCAGGCTCGCCGGCCTGGGGCTGTTTTTGGATTTTTTTTTTTTTTTCTTCTGGCTTTCGGCTTCTTTCTTCTTCTTTGGGGTTTTTTTTTTTTTTTTCTCCTTGCTCTGATTTCTTTTTTGCTTTGCTAGTGCTGCTGTTTGTTTATATATGGGCTTATAAATCGAGTCTCAGAGACTTGATTTCCATGTGGACTCCATGTGGAAAAAAATGCCACATCAGACCATGGAAATCGAGTCTTTGAGACTCGATTTATAGGCTAAAATTGAGTCTCTTAGACTCGAGATGCTAGTAAATAATATAGTTTGAAAACTGAAACTACTAACTAGATAGTTAGAAAAAAAATTAGTTAGCTATTTTCGCCATCTTGATTTGAGCTTGATACAAGCATATAAATAATGTTCAAGTTTGAGCTTAGCTTGACTTGATTCATTAGTCAAGCCAAGTTCAAGCTCAAGCTCAAGCTCAATATCAAACCTAAACTCAAGCTCAATATCATGTTTTTGAACTTGAGATCTAATACAAATATATTATCAAGCCTATATCAAGTTTATTATCTAACTTATTTGGTTTAAGATGAGTGGTCTCAACTTATAATTAATTAAAATATTAGAAGGATATGAGTTTACTTGTCAAACTCATATCAATTTTATTACCAAATTCATAATTAAGCCTATGCTCAACTTATTTTGTTACTTTTCTATCGAGCCTTGTGTTCACAAGCTTATTTATGAACAATATGTTTTACTCGAACTTTTTTTTTTCTCCTTGCTCTGATTTCTTTTTTGCTTTGCTAGTGCTGCTGTTTGTTTATATATGGGCTTATAAATCGAGTCTCAGAGACTTGATTTCCATGTGGACTCCATGTGGAAAAAAAATGCCACATCAGACCATGGAAATCGAGTCTTTGAGACTCGATTTATAGGCTAAAATTGAGTCTCTTAGACTCGAGATGCTAGTAAATAATATAGTTTGAAAACTGAAACTACTAACTAGATAGTTAGAAAAAAAAAATTAGTTAGCTATTTTCGCCATCTTGATTTGAGCTTGATACAAGCATATAAATAATGTTCAAGTTTGAGCTTAGCTTGACTTGATTCATTAGTCAAGCCAAGTTCAAGCTCAAGCTCAAGCTCAATATCAAACCTAAACTCAAGCTCAATATCATGTTTTTGAACTTGAGATCTAATACAAATATATTATCAAGCCTATATCAAGTTTATTATCTAACTTATTTGGTTTAGATGAGTGGTCTCAACTTATAATTAATTAAAATATTAGAAGGATATGAGTTTACTTGTCAAACTCATATCAATTTTATTACCAAATTCATAATTAAGCCTATGCTCAACTTATTTTGTTACTTTTCTATCGAGCCTTGGTGTTCACAAGCTTATTTATGAACAATATTTTTTACTCGAACTTGGCTCATTTATTAAACAATCCTAAAACTAAAGCTTAAGTTTGACTTGTTTATAAACAAACAAATATAAAGGAGCTTTTTATCGAGTCAAGTTAGAGCTGTTTATAAATGGTAAGAGCAATTACATCAGTCTGTGCAAAATATTTCGTTTATTTTACCAAAAAAAAAAAACTACTTTTTCTATTTTACACTATCACTTTTACAAATCACCCACATCAGTTTATCTATTATACACACTTTTTTATTAAAATAATATTTTTCCTCACTTTTTTTATTATTTCCCACCTAACCCTTCTCTTTCCTCTTAATACACCCCTTTCTTCTTCACACCATCCTTATCTCTATCTCCGCCTCTCTTTCTTCTCTCTTTTTTTTTTTTTTTTTTTTGGAGAATCTTTTTCTTTCCTCTTCTCTGTCAACCCATTACAAGCACTCCATCAACACTAATCTCGTCAACCCATCACCGATCTCCATCAAACCGATCTCCATTAACATTGATCTCCATCAACACCGATCTCTGTCAACCCATCACCAATCTCCATCAACACCGATTCATATCAACCCATCGCCAATCCAAATCGTCTCTCCAATCCACGATCCATGATCACTGATCACCGATCCAACAATTTTGTTCTAGTGGTTGATTTTTTTTTTTTTTTGTTGATTTTGTGGTTGATTTTTTATTTTTGTAGTTGATTTTTAATTTTGTGTCTATGGGAGTATGTGTATCAAAGGAAGAAAGAACATGAGAGGGAGGGCTAGTTTTGAATTTATGCACAATTTTGCACCAACTGATGTGAGTGGTTTTTGCTCAATATGTGTAAAATCAGTTAATTTTTTCATTTGGCACAACTTTGCACAGACTGATGTAATTGCTCTAATGAACCCAAAGCTATGTCTAAATATCACATGAAAAGTACTCATTCCACTATTTATTTAATTAATTTTGAGATATTTCATTATTTCCCTATCTTCAAAATCTGTTGTTCCAAATAAGGACTCATTTGTACGTGGGTGTTTATGCACTGAAAAGGACTCATTTTCATGTGTTGATTTGGAGGAATTAACCTCCATAGGAAAGCATATGAATGCTAGAATAAAAAATGCTCATATATATTATATAGTGCTTATCTTTACCCATACTAAACCAGATTTGAATTTTTTTTTTTTTTTTTTTTTTTGAGAAAGAGATTTGAGTTATTTAGTATCATAATTCACAATCCATCTTACTATTATTTTTTATTAAATTTTTTTTTTAAAAGGTGAATTCATATAAAAAATTTGTTCTCATTTGATAATGGCTAACTCATAAAGTTGGTAATTGTAGTTTACGTGGATGCGTTTTTTTTTTTTGTTTTTTTTTTTTTTGGGTTAGAACTGACTACTTATAGATTAGAAACAACAAGTTTGTTACAAAAATATTAGCTTTATCAAAAGCTAAAAAGGCATCCACCACAAGCGATGTTTCAACAAAAGGAAAACTATGCCTAGACCCCATTCTTGCCAATGCATCCGTGCATTGATTAGCTTCACAGTACGTGTGCTCAATCTGTTTGTTAGGGATGGCTCTCAGGAGGGTCCTGTAGTTAGACAAAAGAGGCTCCATAAACATGTTGACAGAATCATTATTCATCAGTTAGACTACACTCATAGCATCCATCTCAACTATAAGGCTATCAAGATTGAGGTCCCTGGCCAAGGTGATACAATCTCTTAAAGCCCACAGTTTTGCAATGATGTTGTTAGTGGAGACAAGACTTCTAGAAAAGCCTATTATCCAGTCTCCATTATGGTCCCATTACGTGCATGCGTTTAGCCCAACTTATTTGTTTTTTGCTATTTTCTTTTTCCTCTCATTTATTTTACAAATAATTTGACTTTTAACAAGTTGTCAATAAGTTAATTTTTAGCTTATTCTTTTTCTTTCATACAAAAGTTATCAAAAACTATATTTTTAAAAGGACGGCTACAACTCTCACTAAAAATTTTAACATGGATACATAGTTTGAAAATATAATAGTTGAATTATATGTTTTTATATGTTCTTAAGACAAATCAAATTTTGTGACAATCATATGTTATTTACTATTCAATTCATACATTTATTTTTTATGCATAATTTTAAACTACAAAAGAAAATCTAAATATTTGATTAATGACATAGTTATTGATTTTTTATTTTCTTTAAATTTTATAAGTATGGAGGATATAGGAAAAAAAATATAATCCGTTAATGGAGTATCCAAAATTCTTGTCCAATAAAAATATTGTTAGCTTCTAAATATTTAGGTATAATTTTTTACGTTCTAAATGATATGTTTGTTGGAAAAACGTATACATAAACTTATCTAGAAATAGATCTTAGAGTCTATGAGTCATATTAGACATTGCTAAAAGTGCTGCAAGTCAAAATTCAAGAACATACAAGCTATAGGTTCAGGAATTCAAAATCAGATTGGCTCGCTTGATTGCGGATCAACAAAAATCAACAAACGGAAAAAGCTCATAACTTGTCTATTACAAGCCCAAATCGCGGTATGTTTGTTGCAGTTTTTAAAGGAAATTATAAGCTAACCCTAAAAGGGGTTTTAGAGAGAAAAGTGTGTCCTGTGCCTCCTATTGTAGATCTAGGGTTTCTATAATCAAAGCCCTCTCAAATCTTCTATCGAAAATATTCTTTGAAGAAACTCAAGATCTAGTATTTGTAGAAGTTGCTGCCTCATTCTAGTTATCAAAGGTGCTAGAGATCTAAACCTTCAGAAGTGGTTTTGGAGTCATAGACTGGAGGTTTATGTGGTTTAAAGTTTCAGATATCAAGTGTACTAAAGATCAAAGGCATGAACTGGAAGTTCATGTTGGAGCAGATCAAGTGAGGGTTTCAAAGCTAGGTTTAATAATTATAGTTAAGTTTAATACGAATTAAATATTCTTGACTGTAAAATTCTATTACGGTGTTTTAAAAATGTTGGTATAGGGCTTATTTCTATATCCTTAAATGACTTATACTAGCGGTTTTAAAAGCGCAGGCATAGGCAGTACATATTACAGCGGTTTAAAACCGCTAGTAAAGGACATATTTCTATTTCCCTAAATACCCTGTAAGGGCGGTTTTAAAACCGTTGTTATAGGTACACCTACAATAGTGGTTTTCATTTTGAAAAAGTGCCGGTATAGGTCTTGAAACGGCTGATGAAGAATGTCCTAACACTTAAAAAAATGGCTGGAATAGGGTCTCAAAATCGCCAGGACCTATACCAACAATTTTAAAAGCGCCGGTGTAGGTGAGGCAGACCTATTGCCACACTCGTTGCGCAGCACTACAAAGCGTCAAGATAAGACATTTTAGGCTATACCGACACTTTTGGTGTTATTTCGGCACTTTAAAAACACTAGGATAGCCCCTTTTTTGTAGTGTGGGATCATTCCCCCCAAGATTTTTTTTACTTTGAAACTGATTTGTTTCATTGGTTTTTCTAAGTCATCATATCTTGTCTTATTTACTTTTCCATTGCATGATATGTATGATGAATGTTTAACCTAAGATTTACATAATTGACATAAGTGACAATTTGGCAATAAAATTAAGTTAAGCAGTTAAGGAGTCTAAAAACTAACAAAGATGTTGAATAAACTTATAACCATTAATTACAATCAAGCTTGTAGCTGAACTTTGTCTTTTTAAAAAACATTATACAAATAACCTACCATAAATAAATGATTCCAAACGCTATATACAAACCAGGGCTATCCAACGGGTCCAGGACTCGACCAAACCAACCAACCCAAAGCCCAGCGGGTCGACCCAAAGCTCATGATCAGTCGGGTTCATGTCCTTCTCTAAGAAAACCCGAATATTTGGTTTGGGTAGCGGGTTGAGGGTTCAAAACCCCGTATGACCCGACCTGACCAAAAGTTTTAGAGTAAATATATATATATATATCTCAGTTCTTTTGAGGTGAGCACGTGAGACTGAAGGATGATAAGACTAAAGCACTGTCAAATTGAGAACTACACGGCATCTAAAGTCTTCCACGCAAAAGAAAAAATCAAATCGGCAAAGCAAAAATCAAATCACCAGAAGTTCAAAATGGCTAAATTGAAATGGAAATCAGTCTTCCAAAGTTCCACACGCAAGCCTCAGTCTTCAATCCCATCTCAGACTTCTCCCTGTTCTCAGTATCTCACTCTCTCATAAATCAATATCTCACTCTCAATCTTAGTCTCTGTTCTCTCTACTCTCAATCTCAAGTCTCTCTAGTCTCAAGTCTCAAACCTTCACTCCATACCCTCCACAATCCACACTCCTTTCCAAACCCTAGTTGTTGCCGCCACTGCCTCATCGCCACACTCATGGCTTCGCCTCACTTTCCACCATGGGTTAAGCCTTCTCATGCTCACGAATCAGATTCTTCGTCTCAAGACTCTCAGGTATATTTTCTTCCTTTTTCATCTATCTTTTTCTCTATTTTGAGATATGAGTTTTTCATCTTGTTCAATTTATTGAAAACTTAAAGATCATAGTTGTGAGAAATTGCTTAGCCGTACTACCATAGAGTTGCATGTGCTTGATTCCACTTCAAAACATAGTATCCAATGTAGTCACTCTCTCTAGTCTCTATACTTTTTTGTTTGATTCAAAGATTAGGAGACCAAAACAGACCAAGTGATTGGATTCAAATATGAAACCCTAATTGTCTTGATTTGATTTGTTGGTTAAAAATGAACCCCTAATTTGAGTGTGCTCATTTGTGTTTTTTTTTCTTCGTTTTTAACCTATGTAGGCTGGACCGTGTGGTGGTCCTGTTTGTATCTGCCCAATTTTATTACTTGTTCTTTTTTTTTTTTTTAATGAGCAATATAAGCCCATTAATTTGGGCCAAAAGGCCTGTCAAAAATTAAGTTAAAAAAAATTATGCAAATTCACAAAATTGGCCCAATTTGAAGCCCAAACCCGCCTAACCGACGAATCCGACCTGTTTAACCGATAACTCGAACCGCCGACTCCAACCCATATATTTGGTCGATTGCGGGTCACATTTTTGGTAACCTAACCTAGTTGGATTGAGTCTGGATCAGATCCAAACCCGACCCGTGGACAGGCCTAATACAAACTTATTGTATTTATTTATATTTATTTTTTTATTTTTTTGCTTGGTAATTGTTGGGATAGAACCTCCAAGCTAATGGTTATAACGAACAGATACCACTAGGCTATAAAGGCCAGATGGTATTGTATTATTTAGTTAGACTTGTGCGTGTATATATATATATATATATATTAGGTGGCTCGATCAATTGAGTTCATTAAAGCTGAGTGATTGGTTTCTCTCTCATGTGAGTAAGGTGGCTTCCATCTTCTCCACGAGTGTAGAACCTATAGTCCCTTCATTCGAAGGTTTATCCATACCTCCCAGTGACAAGTGCATTGTGAGGCTTGTGGGGTTTTATTCTTGGGTTACTGGGAAACGGGTTCCTTTCTCCTTCTCTCTTTTCCCTTGCTAACTTTACCCTTTTCTTAAAGTTTTCTACTCCTTTCTTTTCCCTTCCCCCTCTGTTAGTTTTCTTGGTGAACAACGAGATGGAAGATCTCACTAAAACCTGGAGTAAGCTTAAATTATCTAATTGTGAGGGCTCTAATGTGAGGTTAATGGAAAAACACGTTGAAACTGAGTGGGTGCTAGCAACCAAATTTCTGACCTGGCATGCGCTCAACCTAGAAGCGATTGCAAAAACTTTCTCCCCCCTGTGGAAAGCAAAAAGGGCTTCAAAGTCAGGGAGGAGGATGAACATATTGTCCTCTTTACTTTCAAGGAACAGCCCGATATGATGAAAGTCCTAGCAGGGGAACCATGGAGTTTTGACAAGTATTTGGTAGCAATGCAAGAGTTTGATGGTACCAAGGATGTGAAAGACATGAAATTTGATAAGCCACCTTTTGGGTTCAAGTTCATGATCTCCCACTTAGATTTAGAAATCGTAGGGTGGCGGAGCAACTCTGTGAAGCCTTAGGGACAATATACCATGGAGAGGAAGAATCGAACATGATAGGTGACAGATTTTTGCGGGTAAGGGTTAATCTGAATATATCCAAACCGCTATGCAGGGGAAGAGTGATCACTCTAGATGACGGCAAGGACTTATGGATTCCGTTTAAATACGAGCGGCTTCCAAACCTCTGCTATAAGTGTGGGTGTCTCTCAAATGATGAACGAAACTGTGAGTTTGGGTCTGCTCGTGAAGGAAACCTGGATGATGAAAGTCCCTAGTATGGGCCGTGGATAAAAGCCTCTCCATTTGTGCCTTCAAAGAGCAAGATGGTCTCGGTACCGGGTATCAGTGAACAAAGGAAGAAAGCCAATCCTCCTTCTAATCCGGTGCAGGGCAGGAAGGTACCAATGGTGGTGCTCCGAACGGACAACCCCTCACCAGTGGTAATTTGGCCCGATAACCAAGATGAAAATTCAAACTCACCTGTCATGATGGAGTCAGATTTTCAGCAGCCTAATCCAGTGCTTCCAAAGGCATTTCAGAATGATAAGACTGAAGTAGATTACGTGTACGCTAGTGCAGAGACATTGGAAGGTGTAGCTGAAGCAGGAAAAGATTTTGAGATGACACTGGAAGCATTGGACAAGGAAATAGCAAGGTATGACCATACACTCACAACATGCACTGAACCCTTATCCCCTATGGGCCCCATCATATCCGGCCCAACAAATCCTTCCCTTCATTCTAATCCTACAAGCCCACTTGCCAACATAACAAACTTAAGCCCTTCACAGACCAAAACGAAGCCCAACACTCCTCCTAAGTGGACCAGGATAAAAAGACAAGGGAGCTCAAATAAGGATTCGGTTGATCTCAATGCTGCTCTGGGTAAAAGATCAGCTCACCTCCCTCACTGTGAATCAAAACCACCAAAACGTAGAAACATGTATACTGCTGACCAGAAAGAAAACATTATCTTAGTGGTGGAGGCTGGTTCCCAGCCCCGTCAAGAACAATGAGTTGCTTATGTTGGAATATGCGGGGGCTTGGGAACCACCATACAATTCGAGAGCTTGCTAACTTAGTGCGAGCACAAGACCCCTCTGTCCTGTTCCTAGCCGAGACCTGGGTAGACAAAGCAAGGCTAGAAAAATTGTGTGATGACCTTAATTTTGATGAAGTGTGGGTTGTGGATAGAATTACTAGAGCTGGTGGACTGGCTCTCCTTTGGAAAAACTCAGTAAGTATCAAAGTAGTTGACTCTTCTCTTAATTTTATTAATGCTATTGTTAATAATGGCCAGGAGGACTCTTGGAGGTTTACTGGTATCTATGGTTTTCCGGATTCAAGGAGGAAGGCTGAAACGTGGCAACTTCTACGTGAACTCCATACTAAGTATAACCTTCCATAGGTATGTGCGGGGGACTTCAATGAGATCCTTAGAGGTCATGAGAAGCTTGGCGGAGCTCCGAGAAGGGAAGTTGAGATGGTTGCTTTCAGGGATATTGTGGATGAGATTGGTTTTGTTGACCTTGGGTTCACCGGAAAAAAAATTCACTTAGAGGGGAAAAAGAGGTGAGACAATGATTTTGGAAAGACTGGACTGCGCCTTTGCCACCCCTACATGGCTGGAACTCTTCCCAGCTACACGGGTCCAACATATTCATTCCAATGCCTCTGACCATAATCCCATTATCATTAAACCCGAAGGAATAGTGCAATGCAAAAATAAACCTTTCTGTTTCGAATCCATGTGGATGAAAGATGTTAGGTGCAAGAAAACGATTATTGATGCATGGGGTCTCCCCTCTTTTGAGTGTAACATGCTCCTGGCACCCTCAAAAATTAAATCTTGTAGTGAGAAATTGGTGGAATGGAGCCGGTCTTCCTTTGGGAGTATTAAACGGCAACTTGCTGAGGCCTCAAAAATGCTTGTCTCTACTAAGGAGGCGGCTGCAAGGGGTGGCTCTATTGATCAGGTTTGATTGGTAAAAAAGGAAATAAATGAGCTCATTGACAAGGAAAGCTTGATGTGGTTTCAGAGGGCTCGTGCCATGTACTTGCAATTGGGTGACAGCAACACCCGTTTTTTTCACAGTAGAGCCTCTCAAAGATTCAAGAGAAATCGGATTCTTGGGCTGAAAAATAACCAGAACATTTGGTGCACTTCTGAGCATCAACTTCATGAGATTGCTACTTCTTTCTACCGGGATCTCTTTACTTCTTGTAGTCCTGTAGAAAACCACTCAATTTTTGAAGTGATTCACCCAGTGGTTACGGAGGACATGAACAGAGAACTTACCCGTGACTTCACTCGTGAGGAGGTGGAAGCAGCCCTCAAATCTATGGAATCGCTCTCGGCTCCTGGCCCGGATGGTATGCCTCCCTCTTTCTTCCAAACTTACTGGATTGTAGTTGGTGAGGATGTTTCCTCGGCTGTTTTAAACTGTCTTAATAATTGCTCTATGCCTGCTGATATCAACCACACTTTTATAACTCTCATTCCTAAAGTTAAGAGCCTCAAAAGAATTTCTGAGTTTAGACTTATTAGCTTGTGTAATATGATTTATAAATTAGTGTCTAAAGTACTAGCTAACAGACTCCAGGGATGTCTCCCTGATATAATCTCAGAAAATCAAAGTGCTTTCCAAGCTGGGAGGCTTATATCAGATAATATTTTGATGGCCTATGAAACTCTCCATTTTATGAAACACCAACCTAGCAAATCAGGTTTTTTGGCCCTCAAATTAGACATGAGTAAAGCATATGACAGGGTGGAATGGTCTTCTCTTAAGAGGTTAATGCTTAGAATGGGTTTTTAGGAGAAATGGATTGATTTGATGATGATGTGCATTACTATGGTCTCTTACTCTCTCTTGATCAATGGGGAACCTTCTGAAAAAATTGTTCCCACTAGGGGACTCAGACAGGGAGACCCAATCTCCCCTATTTGTTCCTCCTTTGTTCAGAGGGATTACATGCCTTGATTGAGAAAGCTGCTAGTGCTGGCCTTATAAGGGGCATATCTTTATGTAGAAATGGCCTGAGGTTAACGCATCTAGTTTTTGCAGACGATAGTCTTCTCTTCTGCATGGCCTCAATTCAGGAGTGTAACCACATCCAGGCCATTCTCTCTGAGAATGAGGCAGCTTCGGGGCAAAAACTCAATAGAGACAAAACTACCCTCTTCTTCAGCAAAGCTACCTCTCAGAGTACGCAAGAGAACATTCTTCGTTTACTTGGGGTTCCGGAGGTTAAGCAATATGATAAATATCTAGGCCTCCCCTCTATTGTGGGAAGGGGAAAAAAGGCGAGCTTTGCTTTCCTCAGAGAAAGGGTTTGGTCCAAGGTGAAAGGTTGGAAGGAAAAGCTTCTCTCTCAAGCTGGGAGAGAGGTTCTCATAAAAGCAGTAATCCAAGCGCTTCCATCCTTTGCTATGAGCTATTTTAAATTACCTACTACTCTATGCCATGAAATCGAGGTTATGGTCCGCAAATTTTGGTGGGATCAGCGTGGTACCCGTAGGAAGGTGCATTGGTTAAAGTGGCATACAGCAGGATGGGGGCATGGGTTTCAGAGAGCTTCAAAAGTTTAATGATGCTCTACTAGCGAAGCAAGTGTGGAGGTTAGTCACTAACCAGGACAATCTGTTTTATAGATTCTTCAAATCCAAGTTCTTTCCCCATGGTTCCATCTTTGAGGCGAAAAACAATGTGGGCTCATTCGCTTGGAAAAGCATCCTTAAAGGTCGGGACATCATCAGTAAGGGTGCTTTGTGGGGGGTTGGTGATGGTCGGACTATAAAGGTTTTTAAAGACCATTGGCTGCCTTGTGGGGGCTCAGGTAAAGTTATCTCTCCACCCCGGGATCATGATCCGGAAATGCTGGTGGCTGACTTAATCGATCATGAGTCGCACTGCTGGAAATCTGATCGGGTTGACACTATTTTCCTACCAGCTGAGGCAAACATGGTCAAAGCGATCCCTTTGAGTCTACTGGGCACATCAGATTGGTTATACTGGCCTAAGAATCATAATGGAATGTACTCCGCAAAATCCGGTTACAAGCTTGCAAGTGTATGGGACTCGCCTAACACACCTGGCGTTGTTGACCATACCGTTAATCAAGATACCTGGAAAAAAATTTGGAACCTCCACATTCGAAACCGAATCCGCCACCTTCTCTAGCGCCTGCAACGATTCTCTTCCCACGAGGGTCAATTTGGCTCGAAGAAAGCTTCTACATGATGTTATTTGCCCCAACTGTAACCTGGAACCTGAGTCGGTTGCGCATGCCTTATGGTCCTGCCAATTGCTTGATCCCGTGTGGCTCCCTCAGTTTGCTAAACTCAGGGATGCTACCCCTCCACACTCGTCCTTCTCTGAGGTTTTGCTCTTAGCTTTTCAGGACCCATGCTGTGTGGAGGTATTTGCAAATACCATCTCCCTGATTTGGATGAGAAGAAACAGAGCAGCCTTTGGGGATACTAGTCTGTCCCTTGAAAAAATTCCAAATCAGGCCCAAGCCTTGGTGCATGAATTCCATCTCCTCCACCCTGTCCATGCAAAAATACCAAGAATAGCCCATGCGGTCCGATGGAAGCCTCCACCCCCTGGTATGGTGAAAGTTAACTTCGATGGCGCTATTTTCTCAACCCATTCTTCAGCTGGTCTTGGCTTGATAATCCGAGATCAGGCTGGACTGGTATTGGCTGCCCTCTCACAAGAAATTCCCCTGCCTACTTTGGTGGAGACAGTGGAAGTGATAGCAGCGAGAATGGCTCTCTTGTTTGCCAGAGAGCTTGGTTTTGAGAAAGTTTTGGTTGAAGGAGACTCTGAAGTGATTATCAAAGCCATCAAGGAGAAATCTCTCCTCTCTTCAGACTAGGGCCACATTTTGCGAGACATCCATGCTCTTTCTTCTTCTTTTAGTAGTATTTCTTTTCTTCATGTTAAGCGCTCTAGTAATTGTGTAGCTCATCGCTTAGCCCGTAGATCATTTTGTAATCCTCTGTTAGTTTGGATGGAAGAAGTCCCTCCTAACATTGTGAATGTTTACAACCATGATCTTGGTCTTATTAATGATTAGTTTTTGCCCTTAATTGTGAGCTGGTTTCTCAAAATATATATATATATATATTAAGTATGTTTTTTATTTAAAAACAAAAACAAAAAGTGCCTGCGGTAAATAATGTATTCTTTGTAGTCTGCATAGAAATAGACCTACAAGGCAGGCCTAAGATGTGGCATGCACCCTTTATGTCAGATATGATATGATATTTGACATCTACACCAAGGCAAGAGACCTTTTCTAAGGATTATAGATAAGAGAACTTTCATCAAATTTGGTTGTACCAAGACAGCTTTATATCGTACTAGTCTCTTTTCGTCGGCAAAGTCCATCTAAATTATTATCAAAAAAAAAAAAAAAAAGTCCATCTAAATTTGTGGAGAATACTGTATACATATGTACGTGGAAGACAGCATTCTCCACAAATTTGGATGGACTTTGCCGACGAAAAGAGACTAGTACGATATAAAGCTGTCTTGGTAGAACCAAATTTGGTGAAAGTTCTCTTATCTACGATCCTTATAAATATATATATATATATATATATACGTATTAATTTTTTTTGCTGAATATATNTCTTTTTTTTTTTTTTAATGAGCAATATACTTCTAATAGTTCTATCTTCACAGTTTAAAAAAAGAAAAAAAAGATGAACCCTTAATTTTAAAAGATGAAATCCTAACACATTTTATTTTTTTTATTTTATTTATTTTATTGCTAATTTGTTTGATTCATTTTGTTTTCCTAATTTAAAAATTGAAACCCTAATTTTATATAGGAGTTGAAATTTGTTCAAGTAGGCTACTCTTTTTGCTTCCTCTTCGAATCCTTAACAGCTAAGGATTCTCTAAGGTATCATTTATCTTCAGTTGTTTCTCTTTTAACTTATTGTTTTTGTTGTTACTTTGTTGTTGTTTTTGTTGTTACTTTGACCTATTGTTGTTGTTGTGTCACTTGTGTGTGTTCTTGTTACTGGGTTAGTCGTATCACTATTATGGTAGTTTGCTAATGCATAAATTTGATGTCTTTAGGTTATAGAACTCTCTAGTGATGCACCTCCTTCCCAAAAAACATCTACTACCCAAGCTAAACCTACTGCCACTTAACTAATGCTAAGGTTCCCCCACTTCCACCTACAGGTAAAGGCAATGTGTGTAATAATAAGAAAAAGTCTACTGCTTGGGACAATTTTGAAAAATAGATATTGGTGAGGGTCATTTTAATGTTGTTTGCAATTATTGTCAAAAAAAACTTATCTAGCTGATAGTAAAGGGCATGGTACTACTAATTTATTAAATCATACGCCAGTTGGTGTTAAGAACACTGATAAAGATTCACTTAAAGGGCAACAAACCTTAGTGTTCGAACCCAAAATGGATGGGGAGGAAGGGTTTCAACTTGTACCAACAGCCTTTAGTGTTGAGGCTTCTAGAAAGGCATTCACTGAAATGGTTATAATAGACGAGTTGCCTTTTAGGTTTGTTGAAGGGTATGGGTTTCAAAGATATTTGACAACCTTACAACCTAAGTTACAAATTAGGGATATCCCATCTCATCAAACTGTGGCTAAGGATGTGATTGGTATTTATGGTGTTGAAAGAGAGAAACTAAGAGGGGCCTTGAAGGTCATTGGGTGTGTCTTACTACAGACACATGGACTACTATTCAAAATTTGAATTATATGTCCCTTACAAGTCATTTTATTGATGATGATTGGAAGTTGCATAAAAGAATTCTGAATTTTTGTCAAGTTAAAAACCGTAAAGGGGAGACTATAGGTAGAAAGATTGAGATATGTTTGCGTGAGTGGGGTATCAATGGCATATTCACTTTAACAGTGGACAATGCTAGCTTAAAAGGTGCCACCATTAAGTTTTTGCAAACTGTATCTAAAGATTGGAAGGAGACTATTTCAGAACATAAGTTCTTATACATAAGGTGTTGTGCACATATCCTAAATCTGATTGTGGGGGATGGTTTGAGAGAAATTGATGCATCCATTGCTAAGGTGCATGAAGCTGTGAGGTATGTGAAGTCCTCACCAAATAGGAATCAAACTTTATGGGTTTTGTGGAGAGATTAGGTATTGAGTTTAAGTCTCTTCTTTGTCTAAATGTACCAACTAGGTGGAACTCTACCTACTTCATGTTAGAAACTGCAGAAAAATTTGAGAAAGTGTTCATACGAATGGAATTTGAGAATGATAATTATTGTTCATACTTTATGAACAAGGAGAATAGTGGTGGTATGGGATCTCCTAGTGGTATTGATTTCCAAAATTGTAGGACATTTGTGGATTTTTTGAAACTTTTTTACAATGCAACTAAAAATTTTTCAGGTTCTTTGTATGTTACTGCAAACACCTTTTTTGATGAGATGTTTGTCCTTCAAGAGAATATTGCCCATTTAAGTAAATCTCAAAACCACCTCTTGAAAGACATGGCAACTAAAATGAAATCTAAGTTTGATAAGTATTTGGGGAAAGTGGATAAAACTAATCATCTTTTGTTTGTGGCTATGGTTGTTGATCCAAGGAAAAAGCTGAGGTTTTTGAAGTTTTCTTTTTCTGAAATTTATGGGAATGAAGTGGCTGATGAGATGATTGAATTGGTGAGGGGTACCTTGGTCAGTTTGTATGATTATTACTCTTGTGTTGATTCACCAAATATACAAGTACTATGTGGGAGTGAGAGGACACACATAAAAGGTGAGTCAATTGGTTGTAGTGATCCATATGCGATGGTTAATTCTAGGTTTGAGTGTTTCTTGGAGGCTGAGCAGTCCATAGGGTATAGCAATGAGATTGACAAATATTTGGCTGAAAATTGTGAAAGTAAAAGGGGGGATGTGAAATTTGAGATATTGGGGTGTGGAAGGCCATTTCAAATAGGTATCAAGTGTTGTCCAAATTGGCTAGGGATGTGCTGGCTGTACCTATTTCTACTGTTACTTCTGAGTCAACATTTAGTACCGGAGGATGCATACTTGATCCATTTCGGAGTTCACTCTCTCCACTTATGGTTCAAAATTTTGTTTGTGCACAAGATTGGCTTCAAGCCTTGGTTTCAATTTCTTTTCGCAAATCAAAGGATGAGTTAAAGGCCTTGGAAGATGAATTTCATGATTTTGGTAATATTTTAACTACCAAAATTTTTGTCTATTAAGCGCTATTAAATGTGTCTTATTCAAATGAAATTTAATATAATACCCTTCATTTCTTTCTCTTTTCTAGTTATAAGTCAAGCAGCAACAGGTGGTGGAAGTTCAAGTTCAAGCAAAGGTATCTCAATTAGTGTTGATGACTAATCACTAACTGGGTAAGTTTCTGCCCTTATTGTTATTTCTATTGAGTTTGGTTTTGCCTTCTCTTTTGTTTTTTGTTATTACTATTATGTATCTTTTGGTCTTGTCCTTATATTCTATTGATAAATATCTTTTTGCCCATTTTCTTGTAGGAGGAAGGACACATTTTGTATAGAAGGTAGATTTTTGTATATAATTTGGAAGCTTTTGGATATATTTCTTTTCTAACTTATAATTTATAAATCAACTCTTGCTTATAGGAAAGAAAACTTATTAAGTTTTTAGGTTTTCTTTTCTATAAGTCATGGACTTAACTAATTATAACTAGTTACTGCCTTGATAGTTTACTGCCTTACACACTTGCAGTAACTGCCTTTTTGCCTTCTCTGACTTTATGGAAATATTGCAAGATGCTCTTACTATCTATCATTACCATAATTTGTGGTGTGGTTGTGATTGATTTATTTGTTGGAATTTGTTTGCTTGCCTGTGTTACATGTATGGAATGGTTGACACAACTTTGCAGGTTTAATAGGTTGAGATGGGCTTTTGTGCTTATTAGACTTTCTTGATTTATTTTTGGATTTTTAAGGTACTGCTCAGGTCTTAAGGCTAAGGCATTTTGAAAAATATTTTTTTCTTGTATTATGTGGTTTTAACAGGTGGTTAGAAAAAGTGATATTATGTGTGATTTTATGTACTTGCTAATTTGCCCAAGTTTTTACGTGTTATTTACTGTATTTGTTGTCATTATGTGTGAGCTGAAAACATTAAATTTGGACTGATAAGGCCTAGAGGTCCAAAAAATTCAAAGTTGTGTAGTGGCATACAAATTGAGCTTGAAGGCCCAATTTGAAATAAAGGATGTGAATAGAGACCCATATGATATATATACATGGTTCAACAATATATAAATCTTTGTTAAAAGTAAGCCCATTAATTTGGGCCAAAAGGCCTGTCAAAAATTAAGTTAAAAAAAATTATGCAAATTCACAAAATTGGCCCAATTTGAAGCCCAAACCCGCCTAACCGACGAATCCGACCTGTTTAACCGATAACTCGAACCGCCGACTCCAACCCATATATTTGGTCGATTGCGGGTCACATTTTTGGTAACCTAACCTAGTTGGATTGAGTCTGGATCAGATCCAAACCCGACCCGTGGACAGGCCTAATACAAACTTATTGTATTTATTTATATTTATTTTTTTATTTTTTTGCTTGGTAATTGTTGGGATAGAACCTCCAAGCTAATGGTTATAACGAACCAGATACCACTAGGCTATAAAGGCCAGATGGTATTGTATTATTTAGTTAGACTTGTGCGTGTATATATATATATATATATATTAGGTGGCTCGATCAATTGAGTTCATTAAAGCTGAGTGATTGGTTTCTCTCTCATGTGAGTAAGGTGGCTTCCATCTTCTCCACGAGTGTAGAACCTATAGTCCCTTCATTCGAAGGTTTATCCATACCTCCCAGTGACAAGTGCATTGTGAGGCTTGTGGGGTTTTATTCTTGGGTTACTGGGAAACGGGTTCCTTTCTCCTTCTCTCTTTTCCCTTGCTAACTTTACCCTTTTCTTAAAGTTTTCTACTCCTTTCTTTTCCCTTCCCCCTCTGTTAGTTTTCTTGGTGAACAACGAGATGGAAGATCTCACTAAAACCTGGAGTAAGCTTAAATTATCTAATTGTGAGGGCTCTAATGTGAGGTTAATGGAAAAACACGTTGAAACTGAGTGGGTGCTAGCAACCAAATTTCTGACCTGGCATGCGCTCAACCTAGAAGCGATTGCAAAAACTTTCTCCCCCCTGTGGAAAGCAAAAAGGGCTTCAAAGTCAGGGAGGAGGATGAACATATTGTCCTCTTTACTTTCAAGGAACAGCCCGATATGATGAAAGTCCTAGCAGGGGAACCATGGAGTTTTGACAAGTATTTGGTAGCAATGCAAGAGTTTGATGGTACCAAGGATGTGAAAGACATGAAATTTGATCAAGCCACCTTTTGGGTTCAAGTTCATGATCTCCCACTTAGATTTAGAAATCGTAGGGTGGCGGAGCAACTCTGTGAAGCCTTAGGGACAATATACCATGGAGAGGAAGAATCGAACATGATAGGTGACAGATTTTTGCGGGTAAGGGTTAATCTGAATATATCCAAACCGCTATGCAGGGGAAGAGTGATCACTCTAGATGACGGCAAGGACTTATGGATTCCGTTTAAATACGAGCGGCTTCCAAACCTCTGCTATAAGTGTGGGTGTCTCTCAAATGATGAACGAAACTGTGAGTTTGGGTCTGCTCGTGAAGGAAACCTGGATGATGAAAGTCCCTAGTATGGGCCGTGGATAAAAGCCTCTCCATTTGTGCCTTCAAAGAGCAAGATGGTCTCGGTACCGGGTATCAGTGAACAAAGGAAGAAAGCCAATCCTCCTTCTAATCCGGTGCAGGGCAGGAAGGTACCAATGGTGGTGCTCCGAACGGACAACCCCTCACCAGTGGTAATTTGGCCCGATAACCAAGATGAAAATTCAAACTCACCTGTCATGATGGAGTCAGATTTTCAGCAGCCTAATCCAGTGCTTCCAAAGGCATTTCAGAATGATAAGACTGAAGTAGATTACGTGTACGCTAGTGCAGAGACATTGGAAGGTGTAGCTGAAGCAGGAAAAGATTTTGAGATGACACTGGAAGCATTGGACAAGGAAATAGCAAGGTATGACCATACACTCACAACATGCACTGAACCCTTATCCCCTATGGGCCCCATCATATCCGGCCCAACAAATCCTTCCCTTCATTCTAATCCTACAAGCCCACTTGCCAACATAACAAACTTAAGCCCTTCACAGACCAAAACGAAGCCCAACACTCCTCCTAAGTGGACCAGGATAAAAAGACAAGGGAGCTCAAATAAGGATTCGGTTGATCTCAATGCTGCTCTGGGTAAAAGATCAGCTCACCTCCCTCACTGTGAATCAAAACCACCAAAACGTAGAAACATGTATACTGCTGACCAGAAAGAAAACATTATCTTAGTGGTGGAGGCTGGTTCCCAGCCCCGTCAAGAACAATGAGTTGCTTATGTTGGAATATGCGGGGGCTTGGGAACCACCATACAATTCGAGAGCTTGCTAACTTAGTGCGAGCACAAGACCCCTCTGTCCTGTTCCTAGCCGAGACCTGGGTAGACAAAGCAAGGCTAGAAAAATTGTGTGATGACCTTAATTTTGATGAAGTGTGGGTTGTGGATAGAATTACTAGAGCTGGTGGACTGGCTCTCCTTTGGAAAAACTCAGTAAGTATCAAAGTAGTTGACTCTTCTCTTAATTTTATTAATGCTATTGTTAATAATGGCCAGGAGGACTCTTGGAGGTTTACTGGTATCTATGGTTTTCCGGATTCAAGGAGGAAGGCTGAAACGTGGCAACTTCTACGTGAACTCCATACTAAGTATAACCTTCCATAGGTATGTGCGGGGGACTTCAATGAGATCCTTAGAGGTCATGAGAAGCTTGGCGGAGCTCCGAGAAGGGAAGTTGAGATGGTTGCTTTCAGGGATATTGTGGATGAGATTGGTTTTGTTGACCTTGGGTTCACCGGAAAAAAAATTCACTTAGAGGGGAAAAAGAGGTGAGACAATGATTTTGGAAAGACTGGACTGCGCCTTTGCCACCCCTACATGGCTGGAACTCTTCCCAGCTACACGGGTCCAACATATTCATTCCAATGCCTCTGACCATAATCCCATTATCATTAAACCCGAAGGAATAGTGCAATGCAAAAATAAACCTTTCTGTTTCGAATCCATGTGGATGAAAGATGTTAGGTGCAAGAAAACGATTATTGATGCATGGGGTCTCCCCTCTTTTGAGTGTAACATGCTCCTGGCACCCTCAAAAATTAAATCTTGTAGTGAGAAATTGGTGGAATGGAGCCGGTCTTCCTTTGGGAGTATTAAACGGCAACTTGCTGAGGCCTCAAAAATGCTTGTCTCTACTAAGGAGGCGGCTGCAAGGGGTGGCTCTATTGATCAGGTTTGATTGGTAAAAAAGGAAATAAATGAGCTCATTGACAAGGAAAGCTTGATGTGGTTTCAGAGGGCTCGTGCCATGTACTTGCAATTGGGTGACAGCAACACCCGTTTTTTTCACAGTAGAGCCTCTCAAAGATTCAAGAGAAATCGGATTCTTGGGCTGAAAAATAACCAGAACATTTGGTGCACTTCTGAGCATCAACTTCATGAGATTGCTACTTCTTTCTACCGGGATCTCTTTACTTCTTGTAGTCCTGTAGAAAACCACTCAATTTTTGAAGTGATTCACCCAGTGGTTACGGAGGACATGAACAGAGAACTTACCCGTGACTTCACTCGTGAGGAGGTGGAAGCAGCCCTCAAATCTATGGAATCGCTCTCGGCTCCTGGCCCGGATGGTATGCCTCCCTCTTTCTTCCAAACTTACTGGATTGTAGTTGGTGAGGATGTTTCCTCGGCTGTTTTAAACTGTCTTAATAATTGCTCTATGCCTGCTGATATCAACCACACTTTTATAACTCTCATTCCTAAAGTTAAGAGCCTCAAAAGAATTTCTGAGTTTAGACTTATTAGCTTGTGTAATATGATTTATAAATTAGTGTCTAAAGTACTAGCTAACAGACTCCAGGGATGTCTCCCTGATATAATCTCAGAAAATCAAAGTGCTTTCCAAGCTGGGAGGCTTATATCAGATAATATTTTGATGGCCTATGAAACTCTCCATTTTATGAAACACCAACCTAGCAAATCAGGTTTTTTGGCCCTCAAATTAGACATGAGTAAAGCATATGACAGGGTGGAATGGTCTTCTCTTAAGAGGTTAATGCTTAGAATGGGTTTTTAGGAGAAATGGATTGATTTGATGATGATGTGCATTACTATGGTCTCTTACTCTCTCTTGATCAATGGGGAACCTTCTGAAAAAATTGTTCCCACTAGGGGACTCAGACAGGGAGACCCAATCTCCCCTATTTGTTCCTCCTTTGTTCAGAGGGATTACATGCCTTGATTGAGAAAGCTGCTAGTGCTGGCCTTATAAGGGGCATATCTTTATGTAGAAATGGCCTGAGGTTAACGCATCTAGTTTTTGCAGACGATAGTCTTCTCTTCTGCATGGCCTCAATTCAGGAGTGTAACCACATCCAGGCCATTCTCTCTGAGAATGAGGCAGCTTCGGGGCAAAAACTCAATAGAGACAAAACTACCCTCTTCTTCAGCAAAGCTACCTCTCAGAGTACGCAAGAGAACATTCTTCGTTTACTTGGGGTTCCGGAGGTTAAGCAATATGATAAATATCTAGGCCTCCCCTCTATTGTGGGAAGGGGAAAAAAGGCGAGCTTTGCTTTCCTCAGAGAAAGGGTTTGGTCCAAGGTGAAAGGTTGGAAGGAAAAGCTTCTCTCTCAAGCTGGGAGAGAGTATATATATATATATATTAATTACTTGTAAACGTGCGGACGTTTGCTGTTGCAATGTTTAAGGTCGTGTGAGTTTAAATATATATTTTTAATTTTTAAATAATATTATACGTATTTTTAAATATTTTTTTACCTACATATATTCTTAAAAAAACTGTAAATTCTTGTTTAAATATACGTACCAAACGGTCCCTAAACATTTATATTTACTTTTAATTATACAGAAAGCAGTACCATAAAAAGTCATATTCCTATAAAATATAATAATAAAAGGAATAAATTGTATAATGTAACAACCATCAAATATAAAATGATAACACCTCAATGAAAAATATTAATTATGCTAAGAATATATTTTTAGTGTATCTTTATTCTTGTTTATCATTATTTTTTATTAAAATATTTAGTTCTTCAGCGCTTGTTACTTGAGACAAAACAATGTACAATTTGCCATGGCTGAACATTGGACTTTGCGAGTAGGGCCACTGTTGTTTAGAATTTGTCATTGACTTTTTTTTTTTTTTTTAATTGTCATGGCATAATAGATCTTTAAAGAAAACTATCTTCTTTTTAGGATGAATGGTCTCTTGCACAAATATTCAATTCTTGAATAGTGTTTTTTTTTTTTTTGCCTTTTGGAGATTGAATTTGTAGCTCTTTGATGCCGTTCATAATGGATCTTCGTCTTAATCTTGCACCTCTTGTTATTTAAAATTTTTTCAACTATTTTAAGAAAAATGAAAAGTTTATGCCAAAAAACTATTAATTATTGGACTCAAAACACTTGAAGCAGATGAGTTTGTAATTTGCTACCAATTTATTATGTAAAATAAATGTATGACCATATTGGTACCTTCTGTTGCAAGAATAGTTGATTCTTGAATTGTGATTCTTTGTCTTTTCTTGGTTGAATCTACATATCTTGATTGTCGTAAATTCATGATCGATCTTTGTTTTAATCTTGCAACTCTTGTTATTTCAACTATCTAACCCAAAACTAAAAAAATAAAGGCAAACTGCTATAGCATACACAACCAAACTAATCATATGTATATTTGAAAGACAAATCAAGTGCATGCAGAGTGTAAAAAATCTTGTAATTCAAAGTGAGACTAATAAATCAAGAAATAAGCTTTTATGATTTCAAGAAATTAATATAGCAGCAGCCAGCAAGTCAAGTTGAATATAAAAAAAGTGTGGGGACGCAGGCCCAAATATATATTGGGCCTTGGATCTTGTCCAAGAAGGCACAATGGTCCGAGAATAGATCAATAGCAAGGAAGACGTAATACTTATAACTTCACGAGCAAACTATGACTATAGAGGCTGAGAGAGGTTGTCCGAGGAGTAATATCCTCTCGGCTAAATGCAACAAAGATCAAGATGTGCCTCATGTCATTCAGGGTGACGTTCCAAGAGATTCTATCTATAAAGACATGCATTATGAATGTACAGGAAGAATGGGAGTTAGGAAATATCTAAGAAAAAGCTGATGTCACCGCATTAAATATTCTGCAACTAACTTTTTGGCCGCATTTATGTGGAGAAGACTCTTGAACAGTGCTGTCTTGGCTACCCTAACTCATAGAGGGCCAGAGAGGGTGTTCGATGAGACAAGCACTTAAGTAGTGGTCTAGATGATCAACAAATGAAGAGTCAAGATCATTCGAAGGGAGATATATAATGTAAGAAACTCCTGAGGAAGGAAGGAGATGGAAATAGAAAGAAAAACACTGTAACAATCAAGAACTGTAACAATCAAGAACTGAACTTGTAATCAAATTTAAGAATCAATATATAATAACTGACCTCCTCAAATTGTGTCGAGGGTGACTTTCTCTAAGTTTAGACTTGTCTATCTTCATTCTCTTGTCACCAAGACCTACTTTACTTGTTGTCTGATTCATTAAGGCCAAGTTTTCCAACACACTCTCTACAAATTCATTGTATTAGGCTTTTTGGGCATAAGTCCATCCATCTTCTAGACTAGGGAGCCAAATCTGGTCCTTACAAAAAGTTAAGGGAAAAAGTAGTTCATTATCCATTGTAATTTTTATTAATTGATATATAGATAGAAAATCTTAAATTACATCTAAGGCAAATAAGAATTGCAATTGGAATTAACGTTAAACATAACTTTTTTTTTTTAAAGGAGAAAACGTTAATCATAACTTTATATTAAATTTTGGTGTTTATCCAAAGAATAAAAAAGTAAACGGAAAAAATAGTTTGATAAGTTAGAATGAACTTCTCAAGAAGTTGACATGGAAAAAAAATAAAATAAAATAAAATAAAATAAAAGGAAAAAGAAAGGAGTCCACGAGGCATTAAATTAGAAAAGATATAGATGAACAATGATTACACGTTAATTTAGTTTTTGTTATTCAAACTGATTAGGTCCTCTCTTAAGTATAGTAGTTGTACGCTACCAAATAATTAAATTTAATTTTTTAAAATGAAATTTAGTAAATTATCTGCAATTTGATGCAGTCATTTTGCGCAACCACGACTTTTAAGCCCAATTTTTATTATATAGTGCTAACATTATACCCGTGTGATGCACGGCTTAATCAAAATTATTCATCTGTAAATAATTTTTTTAATTAATTTACTTACAAATAAATAATAAAATTAAATAAATATTTTACTTTTAAGTTATATAATGAATGCATATTGTGTGAGACTAAGGTATCATAATATATATATATATATATATAATAGAATGGAAGATGGTAGAAATATCTAAAAAAATATAAAATGATTTTCAATAATACATTGAACTTTAAGGCTCAATTAATCACATGTATTTAAATGGATAAACCTTGAATTTAATAATTAAAAACTATTGAAAACAACAATTGAAATCATATTTAAGTGGAAACTCAATTCAATAATTAAGAATAATCTAAATTACTAAACATTTAAATTTTTTGAGTAGAGAGACTCATATGAGAATTTAAATTTTGTCATTGAAAGCATGAGAGAAGACATTGAAACTTGAAGTTTTAGTCCTGTGAGTATAAACTCATAAAATATATAATTTTATTAAAAAAAAGTTAAATGAATTACAAATATATAATCAAAAGTAAAAATTGAAAGTAAAAAATCACACTACATGTTTGTGTATATGCGTGAAAAAACAACTGAATTCAACATTTATTGAAGAAAAAGAGGTGGTGTAGTCTTACTCTTAACCTCGTCTAGCTAATTTTTGTTATAATTCTCTTGTTTTGCGGGAAGAAAGAGAAAAATGCTTCTTCTGACAAAAAAAGAAGCATTTTTACAATTTTGTTTACTTTATCCAAAAACATTTTTGGCAAATCGGTATGAACAAATAACTTTCTATCTTTTGTTTTTTATGGAATATAAATAAAGATTAGATGGATTAGATGAAGAACTTGAAAAGGATTAGAGATTACACTATGTTGCTGCTTCTTCTTCTTCTTTTTTTAAATACATGTTGCTAATTTTTTTTTTAATACATGCTGCTTTTTTTTATAATACACTTTGGTACCTTTATATATATATATATATATATTTTTTTTTCCTATTACGTGTAGTATAGTAATTAAATAAGGATTAGATGGATCAAAAAAAGAATTTGAATTATAATTAAATTAAGATATTTATTAGAAATTATAGGAGAAGAAAAATTATATATTTTAAAAAAAATCTATAAAAAAAATTTGCAATATGGTGCAGCCACTTGGCCAACCACAGCTTAGATAGATTAGATGAAATTTTTGAGAAGGATTAAATTACACTACATCGCTGTTTTTTTATTTTTATTTATTTTTATAATACACGTTGCTATTTTTTTTTATATATATAAATGTTTTTGTTTTACGTGTAGTATAGTAATTAAATAAGGATTAGATGGATCAGATGAAGAATTTGAATTGTAATTAAATTAAGATATTTATCAACTTAAAAATTATAGGAGAAGAAAAATGATATATTTAAAAAAAAATCAAAAAATCTTTAAAAAAAAATTATGCAATATGGAGTAGCCACTTGGCGCAACCACGACTTAGATGAATTAGATGAAGAATTTGAGAAGGATCAGATTATACTATGTTGCTTTTTTTTTTTTTTTTTTTTTTTTTTTTTTTTTATGATACACGTTGCTATTTATATATATATATATTAGGATTAGATGAAGAATTTGAGAAAATGATTAGATTACACTATGTTGCTATTTTGTTTTTAATTTTTTATAATACATGTTGCTACCTTATATATATATATATATATATATATATATATATATATATATATATATATATATATATTGTAAGATAGGAATTTGTTCCCCCCACATCTGATTGTATCCTACCGCGGTGCCTGGCGCGGTGCGGTTTTGTCCTCGTCCCCGAGTGCAGGCACGAGCAAGCAAGCGCCTAGCTTGGACTTGTACTCGTCGAGTCCCACATCGGTTAGAGAGAGCGCCCCACTACCCTTTATAATGCTTCAGGAGCTTGGGTAGTGTACCACTACTCACGCGTGAGTAGTGGTACACTACCCAAGCTCCTGAAGCATTATAAAGGGTAGTGGGGCGCTCTCTCTAACCGATGTGGGACTCGACGAGTACAAGTCCAAGCTAGGCGCTTGCTTGCTCGTGCCTGCACTCGTGAGTAGTGGTACACTACCCAAGCTCCTGAAGCATTATAAAGGGTAGTGGGGCGCTCTCTCTAACCAATGTGGGACTCGACGAGTACAAGTCCAAGCTAGGCGCTTGCTTGCTCGTGCCTGCACTCGGGGACGAGGACAAAACCGCACCGCGCCAGGCACCGCGGTAGGATACAATCAGATGTGGGGGAACAAATTCCTACCTTACATATATATATATATATATATATTTTTTTTTTTTTCTTTTATGTGTAGTATTGTAATTAAATAAGGATTTGATGGATCAGGAAAAAAAAATTGAATTGTAATTAAATTAAAATATTTATCAACTTAGAAATTATAGGACAAGAAAATTTTAAATATTTTTAAAAATCTAAAAATCTAAAAAAAAAAAAAAATTGCAATATGGTGCAACCACTTGGCGCAACCATGACTTAGATGAATTAGATGAAGAGAAGGATTAAATTACATTACATTGCTGCTTTTTTATTATTATTATTTATAATACACATTGCTTTTTTTTTTCTTTTTTAAATAATACACGTTGTTACCTTTTTTATGTATATAAATTTTTTCTTTTACGTGTAGTATAGTAATTAAATAAGGATTAGATGGATCAAATGAAGAATTTGAATTGTAATTAAATTAAGATATTTATCGACTTAAAAATTATAGGAGAAGAAAAATTATATATTTTAAAAAAATCTAAAAATCTAAAAAAAAATTATGCAATATGGTGCAACTACTTGGCGCAACCATGGGTTTAGATGGATTAGATGAAGAATTTGAAAAGGATTAGATTACACTATGTTGCTGCTTTTTTTTTTATACTTTTTTTTATAATATACGTTGCTACTTCTTTTCTTTTCTTTTTTCTTTATTTATTTATTTATATATAAATGTTTTTGTGTGGCCCGTGGGCCTGATAGCCTCAGCCCATCGTGTAGTAGGCCCAAGGCCCACGCCGAGGAGGAATGACCATCTGAGGCTGAATTAGAGAAAGCCTCTTTTTCAGGATCCATGCCGAGGACCTCTTCGTCCTCGCATACTAAGGATAATCTTGGGAAAGGCCAGGCCCAGAGCAACTGTCACCCTCACACTTAATGCATTCACCTAACCCCTCTGGCCGCATTAATGGGGATATAACCCCTTAGCAGGGCAACGTTGATCAGAGGAACCACTTGAGTGCTGATAAGGCCTCTGATGGGACGGACGGTCAGAAGAAAGGTGGATGGATGATCAACAGATGGAGGAACGAGATAGGATAATGAAAACTATATAAGAGGAGCGAGTAAAGTAAGAAAGGAGGGGGGGGGAAAGAAAGAATAAAATGAGCTCCTCGGCCATGGGCCGAGGAGCACCCCCCAATTGTAAATAGTTCTAAGTATTTTTTTATAAAAGGGGAGGGTTCATGCTTGGTGAACGACGGTCAGCGCCTAAACCTTCAATCCATTCTCTACAAATTTATTGTTTGGGCTTGTTGGCTGAAAACCCATTCATACTCTGGGTCCAATCCAACTTGAGTCCCCACAATTGGCGCCGTCTGTGGGGAGGATTAGTGCGCTGGCCGGCGCACCAGGCGATTGTTCTAAGTGGTCGTTTTACAGTAGGTTGGCGAAGTAAAAAAAAAAAATAGAAGATTTGACAGCGAAAAGAGAAATATTGATATTATTTCATAAATAGAAACAGTACAAATTACAATCAGAGGCTCAGGCAGGCGTGTTTTACAAACAAATTTACAAGCTAATCCTACCAGCTAGTTCTACAATCAGAGGCCCAGGTGGACCCGCCCTAAAAAACTAGCTAGAGGAAGTGTCAACCCATGCTTTTATTGGCATCAAGAGAATGGGAGAACTTGACAATAAAAGCAGGGAAGGGGGAGGGCCAGCTTGTTTCAAGGCCACCAACAACTCCTTTCTCGGAGCGGCGGAGCTTGAACAAAGAGAGGAGTAGATGCAGGGGCTCCGAGACACCCTCCCCGTGATGTTCCCTTGATTCTCTCCACTCCTCACGAGCGTTGGCCGTTGGAGACGGCAACACTCGAGCACCAGCCATGACATGAATTCGCACGCCTCCTTCGTCGGGGGTGCGCTCCGAGGAGAGATGTTAGGTACTTCAACGACATCCCTCCGGGCCACCTTGTATGGCGCCATCGGGTTACGCCTAAATTCTGCTGCACCGGAAGCCCAGTGGGGGCTGCGGCCACAATGGTTCTTGGCATGGATGTCCTCACACCCGCCCAAAGCCGCCTTATATTTGCCAACTCCAGTCACAATTCTGGCGGGGTTGTCAAAGGGGCTTGGAGAGCTGAAAGGGTATGTTCTTTCTGTTTGTGTTGGGAGGTTCATGGAATGTGGAGAAACCATCCCCCACCTTATATAGGGGATGAGGGTTGGTGAGAATTAATTCATGCAGAATTCGAAAAGAGAGTTATCAGTAGGACTAATAATGAAGCTACCAAATTCCAAGGGGGTCGTAGATCGTTGGACTCGTGTTAATTCACGAGGACATTAATGAAGGCGCGTCTCGCGCACCGAAGCGTTAAGCGCGGAACACAAACGGACAAAGGACGCTTCATAAATGAAAAGGATGGGGGCTCGAGCTGGAGGCGAGATCAATGCCACGTGTAAAGATCATAATCCGACCCAAGGAGGAATCATCTCCAGTAAAGCGGTCCAAGGACAAACCCCTACTTACAGAAAAATAGAAGTGGTAGACAGAACCAAGGTATTGCATGGTCCTCCGACCCAAGCCTATGGTAAAACTATTCACACCTTTATACCTGGGTACTAGACAGAACCAAGGTATTGCATGGTCCTCGGACTCAAACCTATAGGGAAACTAGATACTTACAGAAAAATAGAAGTGGTAGACAGAACCAAGGTATTGCATGGTCCAAGGACTTGAACCTATGGAGAAAATAACTATCTGTAGAAAAACCAGAGTGTTACCTAGATCCAAGTTATAATACGGTCCTTAGATTTATATTTGAAGGATAGCAGGTGATCTCATGAGACTAACTCCAGAATAGAATACAAATATTGAGCAGAATAATAGAGTAAAGCAAGTAAAAGAAAATATTCATAGTTGGAAGCAAAGTATTGAGCATTCAGTTCAAACAGAAAATATACAGTCTCCTTACAACGCCACCGAAGTAAGAAATAAAATGAAATAAAAGAGAAAATAAACAGAATTGTCCTATGTCATACACCACTCTCCCAAACTCAGTAGGCAAATTAAATCGACAAGCAGATTAAAAGGCTTAAACCAAGGCCTAAGGGCTTTGTCTCGAAGGGTCCGCAGGAGGCCTCGCCACGCCTTGTGGTATTTCCTGACCCTCGGTTCTAACTCCCCCCAATGTTCTCTGGGGTTCAACCTCCTCGGGGGGTTGGTCAGCTGAAGATATATCCTCAGCGGTCTTATTGCGGCTCTCAGTCGCTGGTAATGCGGACCCCTCTTTGGGAGCAGCAGGGGCAGTCTCGCGAATTGCAATAGGGTAATATACCCTGTCCTCCATCCTAAGGTCAGATGAGGCATCAANAGCAGCTCTGACCTGGTTATCAGTTCTGTTCAGGAAAAGTATGACCTAAGAACGGTTTCCAAATCCGCTTTGTTAACCAGGTGGAAATGACGTGCAAAGGCGTGCGGATCTGCGAAAAGAAAAGTGAAACTCCTGTGGTTAATCAACCAAAGCGGATATACAGTTATAAAAATAAAAATACTAAAACCTAGATTATCTCCTACTTCGGATACCCTACCTGGCTCCCCCTCTACTGTTGGCCAATGAAAACCGTCGTGCCACTCCCCCGACACTATGAGGAAATCTTGAGTCAACCCTTTATTGGAATCAGGAAGACACTGGATGAGTCAGACCCTATCGTCCCTCGTCTTCATATAGTACGTCTTACCCCTCAGGTGATGAAGGTTGTAGCACCAGTTCACATCGTGGTGAGTCAGTCTCAGTCCCATTTTCTCATTCAAGGTATCTACACACCCTAATATCCTAAATACATTCATGGCGCACTGGGTAGGAGCCAGGCGGAAATGCCTAAGGTAATTAAGAGTCACTGGCCTCATAGGGATTCTCATCCCTCTCTCTACAAAAGCGACTATCGGGATCACGACTTCACCCTTTCTCCTCTTAATGTACCACTCCCCTTCTTCACAGTATTTCAAACTCACATCGTTGGGTATCCCATAGTCAACAATGAATTTGCTCATCATCTCGTCGGACTTAACCAACTTCTTAAACTTACCCATCCCCCAAGGACGACTAAAGATTCCAGAAGAAGAAAAGAAAGAATAGAATCAAGGAAAATTTGGGGTCACCGGAAGAAGAAGACTTACAGAAATATGACGATTCTCTTCAGGTAGTGTGCAAGTTGAACCAGATTTAAATCATACGCATCAATGGTTATAAGCGCGAAAATGAGGAAACCAGGCGGTTCAAACAGGTACTTATACTCCTCCTTAGGTTCCCCAAATGTAACCACCTGCCCATAAAAGCAGGAGATCCCCACCGAACAATTACCATCACACCGTTAAAAGTGGGAAACGTGGTGCCGCCAAAATTTAATGTGGGCACATACTGAGTCTTGAGACGCCAAAACGTACATCGGGCAGTCGAAAAGCCGCAAGCATTAGCACGAACCGAAGTGGGGCGATTCGTCTAGAGGGCCTGCAGGTACCAAAACCCTCCTCCCCGTCCGAGGGAACGTGCAGCAGGGTTTTGAGGGGCTATTGTGGGGCCCGTGGGCCTGATAGCCTCAGCCCATCGTGTAGTAGGCCCAAGGCCCACGCCGAGGAGGAATGACCATCCGAGGCTGAATTAGGGAAAGCCTCTTTTTCAGGATCCATGCCGAGGACCTCTTCGTCCTCGGCATACTTAGGATAATCTTGGGAAAGGCCAGGCCCAGAGCAATCTGTCACCCTCACACTTAATGCATTCACCTAACCCCTCTGCCGCATTAATGGGGATATAACCCCTTAGCAGGGCAACGTTGATCAGAGAGAACCACTTGAGTGCTGATAAGGCCTCTGATGGGACGGACGGTCAGAAGAAAGGTGGATGGATGATCAACAGATGGAGGAACGAGATAGGATAATGAAAACTATATAAGAGGAGCGAGTAAAGTAAGAAAGGAGGGGGAGGAAAAGAAAGAATAAAATGAGCTCCTCGGCCATGGGCCGAGGAGCACCCCCCAATTGTAAATAGTTCTAAGTATTTCTTTTATAAAAGGGGAGGGTTCATGCTTGGTGAACGACGGTCAGCGCCTAAACCTTCAATTCATTCTCTACAAATTTATTTTTGGGCTTGTTGGGCTGAAAACCCATTCATACTCTGGGTCCAATCCAACTTGAGTCCCCACAGTTTTCTTTTAAGTATAGTATAGTAATTGAATAAGGATCAGATGAAGAATTTGAATTGTAATTAATTAAGATATTTATCAACTTAAAAATTATAGGAGAAAAAATTATATATATTTTTTAAAAATCTAAAAAAAATATATGCAATATGGTGCAGTCACTTGCGCAACCACGACTTAGATGGATTAGATGAAGAATTTGAGAAGGATTAGATTACACTACGTTGCTGCTTTTTTTTATAATACACGTTGCTACTTTATATTTTATATTATATTTATATATATATATATTATATATATATATATATATATATATATATATATGTTTTCTTTTAAGTGTAGTATAGTAATTAAATAATGGATCAAACGAAGAATTTGAATTGTAATTAAATTAAGATATTTATCAACTTAAAAATTATAGGAGAAAAAAAAATTATATATTTTTTTAAAATCTAAAAATCTAAAAAAAATTTACAATATGATGTAACCACTTGGTGCAACCACAACTTTTAAGCCCAACTTTTATTATATAATATATGATATATATATATATATATCACGTTGGTTTTTTACTAATGTAGTAAAAAAAAAAAAAAAATTTCCACAGTGCTAGAGATTGATTGATTTTCAATTCAATGAGACATCTAAAATCAACCATATAAAATCAACCATAAAGGGGGTGATCAGTGTAACTTTCCTATTTGGACATAATCATAGTAGCACCATAATCACTCTCAATCTAAGTGTTGGAAAAATAGCATGGTGTGAATAAGAAATTGATATTTTCTATGTTCACTTGAAGATGTTATTAAAAGTGGTAAAAATTCTGAGTCCCACATAGGAAAGGAAAGATATAATATATGAGTTTATATGCTCATGAATTAGACATTGGGTTGAGCTTTTGGCATATGTGGACTGGGCTTATTTGTCCAAATAATAATATTTTATTATTTTAATTTTTGAGTTAGTTAATCTATGCACATCAGTTATTACTAAAACAGTGCACATTGTTTAGTAACGTATAATTTTCCATAGTCCTTCATTTATAAATAAAAAATAAAAAACTTTTTTTTTCCATAGTCCTTCATTTAAAAAAAAAAAAAACTTTTTTTTTCAAGAAAACTCCCCTAGAGAGAATATTTTTGTGCATTCATTTTGTGTCAATAAGAAAGAAAGAGACATTGAGTAGTTCGCAGAGCACGACCTTATGTGCTTCGTTTTCATGTTGTAGATCATTTTATCCTAGGGGGCAAACGTCCGTAAGTCTCAAAACACTATAATGATTATATAAGAGGTGAAATTTGCTTTAAGGAAATTGTGTCAAACACAAGACTTGATCTGAATAATTCATCCTTCACCCATTTGGTTGGTGAGTTTTTAATTATTTGCAGATTTCTTCTTAAATATATTCATTATTTGTTTATTGTTTTTGCCTTTCACATCTATTTGTGTTATTGTTTGTTCATAAGTCTGTGTATTGTATCTTTTATTTTATCACAAAATTAAATTGTTGAAATATATCCAACAATCTTAACACATATTTTCTATATTTTAATTTATTTTTATGATTCACGGTGAAAGGAATTTTGTGACTATTAGAAAACACTAAATCGCAGTTCTTTATACGCTGCGCAAAACTTGGAAAAACCTGGGTTGTGTTTACCGCTGAGCATAAATATCCACTTGTTTATATTATAAACTAATTTATTATGATCTTCAAAGGTTTACGTGTTTGACTTAGATATGTGTATTGTTTCTTTTGTTTTATCACAAAAGGAAATTGTTGAAATATATTCAACCATCTTAAAGCAGATTTTCTATATTTTAATTTATTTTTGTGATTCACGGGGAAAGGAATTTTGTGACTATTAGAAAACACTAAATCGCAGTTGTTTATACGGCTGATCAAAACTTGGAAAAACCTGGGTTGTGGTTACCGCTTAGCATAAATATCCACTTGTTTATATTATAAATTAATTTATGATCTTCAAAGGTTTACGTGTTTGACTGTGCTGGTAATTTTGAGTTTTCAAGGCTATCCATCTTCTTTAATTTTATTATATAATATTAGGATATTTGTCTTACTTGAATCATTGTTTGGCTGGGGTTTGGTTTCATTTGTTCAATCGCGGTACGTATTGTGCCTGCACTGTGTCTTAGATATTTTCTAAGAATTTGATAAAGCTGATTTCGTGCTTGACAGTGTTGGTGATTTTGATTATATTATATAATGTTAGGCTTATTCTGTCTCTTACGGTTTATTGCTTGGCCGGGTTTTTAGATTCTTTTGTTTATTGTGTTCACTGTTCGCATTGTGCCTACTTTGTTTCTGCAGTTAGCTTTACTTTCTATTTTGCCCCGTAACAATTGAAAGAATATATTTGTAATTATTTCTTAAACTTGGCTAGTAATTCTTAAGATGTTAAATACTGCTTGTGTTTGTAAATGTATCAATAAAGATTATCTTGGTTGGAGATATAGATACTGTGCTGTAAAATCTTGGAGGATAATGATATTTGATCAATTTTTGGCATTTGACAGTTTGATTGAGAGATACAATTTTTTTTTTTTTTTGAAACTGTTTCAGATTGTCATATATATTGGTATATATAAATGATGACATGCTTATTTTTATTTGGCCTTTGCTTACGAGATATTTTAATGATTATTTGTTAGATGAATCATTTATATTGATATCTAACCTTAAACTTTATAACGATGACCACCATGCTTATTCAAAAGGATGTTCTTGGCCTTTTTATGTGCAATGGTGTATGGGCTAGATGAATAAAGGAAATTGGAAATTTTGATGGAGGCAAAAAAATTTTAATCCATTTAAATGCATTCAATTTTGGGCGTGGCTGCTATTTTTTAGTTTTTGGTTAGCCTTTACTAATTCATCAAGTGATCCTCTATTTGATAATTAAAATAGTATTATGAGAACTATTATTAATAATTTCAAATGTGTGGATATAAGTCCAAGAATGAGACCAATTGCATACTAGTTGGGCTGTAATTATGGGATTTCACTCTAAGTTAGAGAGTGTACAGTTCACCCCTTGGTCAAAGGTGTTATTTATTTATAAAGTTTAAGGCTCAATTGTTTGTATTGATATGAAGGACACATGATTGTTGTATTTGAGCACATATAGCCTTGTTTAATTACATACATGTATATATATGTATGTATGTATATATATATATATATTTTTTTTTTTTTGGGCATGTGTGAGCTTGATTGGATATTAATATGTTTAATCCCAATACATGTTTTGAAATATTTTTTTTGGATAAAATATATGTTACATGCCTTAGTTGATATGCTTAAGTTGTCTAATGTTTTGGAATGCACAAGAGTTTGTTATGAGTGCTTATTAAGTAAGCAAGGATGAAGCATTAGAGATATTCATTCATTATAAGAATGAAGTTGAGAAATAACTCAATGAATGCAATAAGTTCTTGATTATCGTAGAACTTAAGGGGGGAAGCTATTATTTCCACAAATTACTGGTTTATTGAGATGCCTTATAAAGAAAACCACTAGGACACCTTGTGAAATATGGAAAGAGTGATCGGCGTTCTATAAATTCTTTAAATGTGGGGGTGTTTGATGAAGTTTGTAGTTCCTATTCCTAAATGATAAAGAACCATTAATTGTGTGTTCATTAGTTATAGTCATAACAGTAGTGCATAGTGCTTTCTAATTTATGAATCTATTATTCTTATATGCATTTAAGGCTCAATTGTTTGTATTGATATGAAGGACACATGATTGTTGTATTTGAGCACATATAGCCTTGTTTAATTACATACATGTATATATATGTATGTATGTATATATATATATATATTTTTTTTTTTGGGCATGTGTGAGCTTGATTGGATATTAATATGTTTAATCCCAATACATGTTTTGAAATATTTTTTTTGGATAAAATATATGTTACATGCCTTAGTTGATATGCTTAAGTTGTCTAATGTTTTGGAATGCACAAGAGTTTGTTATGAGTGCTTATTAAGTAAGCAAGGATGAAGCATTAGAGATATTCATTCATTATAAGAATGAAGTTGAGAAATAACTCAATGAATGCAATAAGTTCTTGATTATCGTAGAACTTAAGGGGGGAAGCTATTATTTCCACAAATTACTGGTTTATTGAGATGCCTTATAAAGAAAACCACTAGGACACCTTGTGAAATATGGAAAGAGTGATCGGCGTTCTATAAATTCTTTAAATGTGGGGGTGTTTGATGAAGTTTGTAGTTCCTATTCCTAAATGATAAAGAACCATTAATTGTGTGTTCATTAGTTATAGTCATAACAGTAGTGCATAGTGCTTTCTAATTTATGAATCTATTATTCTTATATGCATGAAAGTTATTGAGAATATATTTCAAGTGTTAAACTTTCTTAAAAGAAAGTTTGAGTCTATATTTAGTATCTCTCGTGATCAAGAGTTGATGGAAGAGAGGTTGAGCCTAAGCGTAATAAAAGGACAAACGTCATATTCGTTTGATTCAGATTTTCTAATTTATATATTAGAAGATTAATTAAAGTTTCAAAGAACAATATACTAAAGTGCCTTCTTGGAAAAGAAATTGTCAATAGTACAATAAATCCATCTTAGAAATCTACGCATAGTAGTTGGTAGATCTACCACTTGGGAATTTGAGAGTTGATGGAATTATTGACTATTACAATGCGAGACTTCTTGTAGAAGGCTACAAATAAAAGGATGATGTGAGTTTTCTTGATACACAATAAACCAAAGGGGTTTATGGTTCTTGTACAAGGAAACAAAGTGCTTAAACTTGTTAAATCTTTGTATAGATTGAAGCAAGTTTCAATCCAATGACATGAAAATTTTGACAATGAGATGATGTCAAATGAGTTTAGATGGGATATGCTCATGTAAGTGTTGTAGATGTGATACAACAAATGAAAATTTCTAATACATTTAATGGACTTGTCTTGTCTCAATCACATGAGAAATGTGACGATAGTCTAGTGAGAACACCTTATGCAAAGAGCATATGTATTTTTTGGGAAGTCAATAAATCTAAACAGACATGCATTGTTGGATACTCGTGCCTCCTATTTGTATATATTGGTAGGGCACAGAGTTATGGTAGGTCTCAACATATTTGTTGGATACATAATACTATGAGGCAGTTGCTCTCAAATGAAAGTATTTCCAGATTATAAAACGGATTCGTAATCAATTTTTTGAGTGGAGAGCAAGTAAACTGCTCATCAAGGGGAATTGGGTTAAAGCCTATGACCTAAAGTTTCCATGACGGTAACCCCACCTAGTTGACCGGAGATCCCAAGATCTAGGTTTTCAAAAGGACAACAAAATTGTGGAGACTAGTTCTTATCACTATGGAGATTACATCTCCCACCCATTCCAATGATGAAATAGTGATGCCTGTAAGCGATGTTCAAGGTAAGCTTTGCATTTAATGATTCTTATATCTTGGAATTCAATGGGGTATAGCATGATACTCTTAATAAGAATCATCTATATGAGTGTGAAGTGGGCTGCTTTCATGAGAATTTCTAAGGCTGAATTCTCTAAAGTACTTCATGAATTTATCAGGATATGTTCAGGGCCGAAATGAACACAACTATAAGAACGAAATATGTTTGAAAAGGAGCTGTGTGAATTCTATTGTCTTGGTATACACAAATGGCTGACAGTTCAAAAATATCGTGTTTATTGGTTAGCTATTATATCCGATAGTCTTTCACAAAGGAAAGTTCAAAGCCACAAGCTACTTCTCCCGATACAGTAACTTTTATTTTACTCTCTTTGTGTCTACATTATCATTTACTTTGTGTTTATCAATTTCTATTCATGTGGAGGATTGTTAGAAAAATAGCATGGTGTGAATAAGAAATTGATATTTTCTATGTTCACTTGAAGATATTATTAAAAGTGATAAAAATCCTGAGTTCCACATAAGAAAAGAAAGAGATAATATATAAGTTTATATACTCATGGGTTGGACATTGGATTGGGCTTTTAGCATATGTGGACTAGGCCTACTTGTCCAAATAATAATATTTTATTATTTTAATTTTTAAGTTTGTGCACAACAGTTATTACTGAAATAGAGTGCTTGTTCAGTAACATATAATTTTCGATAGTCCCTCATTCATAAAAAACTATTTTTTTTTTCAAAAAACTCTCATAGAGAATATTTTTGTACATTCATTTTGTGTCAAAGAGAGAGAAAGAGACATTGAGTAGTTCGCAGAGCACGATCTTGTATGCTTCGTTTTCGTGTTGTAGATCATTTTATCTTGGGAGGCAGACATCCGTGAGTCTCAAAGCACCACAGTGATTGTGTGAGGGGCGAAATCTGCTTTAAGGAGATTGTGTCAAACATAAGACTTGATCTGAATCATTCATCCTTCACGCATTTGATCTGTGAATTTTTAATTATTTGTAGATTTATTCTTAAATATATTCAGTATTTGTTTATTGCTTTTGCCTTTTACATCTATTTGTGTTATTGCTTGTTCTTAGATCTGTGTATTGTTTCTTTTGCTTTATCACAAAAGTAAATTGTAGAAATATATCCAACACTAAGACCCTATACCACAATTGCTAATAAACAACCCCCAGGTGGGGAATAAGAAGCCGCAACACGTTGCTAATTGGGGAACTCAAATCCATGCCATGAGGCATGTTGGCCCAAACCATTACCACTAGGCCAACCAACGTGTTGGTGTAAATTTGGTTGATGATAGTGTTTTTTCTCTTTTTATATTCTTAACTTGCATTTTAAATTTGATTTGTGTGTGGCGGAGACAAGTGGTGTTGTTAATATGGTTTTGTCATTTAATCTGCATATCTTTAGGTTGATCTAATTGGTTTGGACTTGAATCTATTATAATTCAAAGCACGAAGAGATACAGCATTTGAAATAAAATATGAATTATTTCTATTTTTAATGAATTCAGAAATTTTTTTAAAAGAAGATAATAAGTCATTAGCTATGGTATAAAGGAAATCCAAGGAAAAAGAGAACAAAAATTAAATTTTAAGCACTTTAAGCTCCCTCTTTTCTTTTACGGGGCCAGGGGCAATTAACTCCCAAGACCAATAAAGGATTCTAGTGAAAAATATTTTTCCCAAGACCAATTACATTATATTGTGAGGGTACATTGGGTGACACGTGATTATTTCAACAGGAGGTCCAGTGCAATCAGATACTGAACTCAAATCTCACCCATTCTATAATGCCATGCGGCTGCCATTACTTATTGGTCGAAAAAACAGCACAAAAGTTGACCAAAATATGACACTTTACTGATATTTATAATGAAGTCTTATTATTTAAATTAAGATTATTGTTTGTTTATAAATAACTAGTGGATAAGTGTATGATTGTCGGTTGTTTAATAATTCAAACTAAATGAGAGATGGTTAGTCCATTGCTAATGATATAGAGTCCCGTGGGACCATACCGATTTTTGAAGAAGTGGTTGAAGTGGCCTAGAACATCACAAATGAAGAAAAGTGACAAAAGAAGTGAAGGAAAGAAGATAATTGATGAAGATAGAGTGGAATATGAGAATATCCAACAAAAGCTCCTATGTGGTCAGGATTAAAAGCGGAGGCTTAAGTACTTCTTTCCTTTGATAGACCTGCCACAGTAGATACATGGCTTCTTTCATCATTTTCCCAAGCACCACAGGCTCTCCTCTGAAATCCCATTTCCTTGGGAGAAACCACCTCTCCCAGCAACTTCAAAAACAGTCTTTTCTAATTCATAACAAGCCACCAACCCAACACTCTATAACATGTGCAAAATTTGACCTATCTGAAATCATGGGAGGCAGAGGACTCTTGAATGGGGAAGAAGGTCTACAGAAGGAGCTAAACAGAAACATTGAAGAACAAAAATCAGCAGCAGCTGACACAAAGCAAGAAAAATCAGATAGTTTTGCACTATCAACAATTGACACTGTTTCAGAAAATGCTTTTGAAAAGGAGCTGATGGGACTAACTGGTGGATTTCCTGGTGGTGAAAAGGGTTTGCAAACATTCATTGAGAAGAACCCACCTCCAAAGAAAACAACAGTTACAGATTCAGGAAACTTGGGAGAAATTATTGGATCAAGGAAACCAAAACCGCCAGAATTGCCACTATTGATGCCTGGTATGATTGCCATTGTTAAGAACCCAAATAACCCATATCATATGTACTGTGGCATTGTTCAGAGAATCACAGATGGAAAGGCTGGGGTTCTTTTTGAGGGAGGAAACTGGGACAGATTGATTACCTTTCAATTGGATGAGCTGGAACGCAGGGAGAAGGGCCCTCCGATGAAGAACCCAAAGTCTTGCATCCTTGAACCTCTGCTTGAGAAAGAAGATTCCAAATGACTCTTTTCATTATCTGTTGAATGCATGTTGACTTATATGCCATATGTTTAGTTTTTATGACAACTTAGGCGGCAGAAGTTCATGTTTAAACACTTTCTTTCATTATCAATGTCAATAAAATAAAACCAAAGAGAGTATCTCAAGTATGTCTTTCATATTCGTAGCCGTTTATGTATTCTCTGCCTTTGTAATTATCATTAAGAAATTGTTCCATTCAAACCATTACAATACAACAATGTTTGTAGAAAGTGAACTTTTGAGTATTTCAAAAACTAAAGAATGGTTAAGAAAATGTCCGATGCCTTGCCATCCCTTCTCAGAAGCTCCAGTATGAGATCAAAAGCAGCCACCCAACTGCCAAAATATTGTCAAAACAAACTAGTATGTAACAACTGAATAAAAGAGACAAAAACTTATAAGTAGTAAGAAAAAAGAGAGACAAGAGATAAGAAACTTAAATCTCAACAGTTTGTATCATCATAATCATGGTTTAATGATTTTGTGCAGAGAAAGGTTGATCTGTCCAGTAGACTCCAAATTTAGGTACACACTAATATGGATTACAAACAAAATTCCCAACACGCAATCCTAAACATCAAATATTGGATTATTGAGTCATTCCTTTTTACAACCAAAAAAAAAAAAAAATCACACATCTCTAAGAACTTAGTTAACCAGATGAGTAGAACACAACATTGCTCCACATGTAGTAAAGATGTAAGAGTGAGGGTTTTTTTTTTTTTTTTTTTTTTGGGGGGGGGGGGAGTTGAAATCATTAACTTCAAGTTAACACAACTAGCTGTCTGCCTGTCTCGTTAAATTCTAATGAAAATTTTTTTCCAGCTCAATCACTCCCTACACTTTAGTCACCAGACCATTAGACTGGACGAAGGTAGCATAGTTCATTGCATAAGAAGAGCGAGAAACAAATCAGTAAACATAAAATCCCTGCAACAACCTATCATGGAGATTTATACATACCATTATAGCCTCCATCTCCTCATTGGTCATTGGTGTTCGTTTTGGCTGAAGAGAAGCTTTCCCTCCCACAGTTGTTGAGGCCTTTGAAGTAAAGAAGAAAGTTAGGTCAGCAGCACCAGCTGTAGTAGTTGCTTGAACCTGTGATGCAGAATCTGCAAGTGATTTCCTTATTATTTAGTAGTGGCAAAAATAAAAACTCACGGAGAATGTTACATGACGGGATTTTCACAAACTTCAAGTCATACTATTAACTAAATTATGCGTAATATATACATAATGGTGCTTGGTAAGGTTATCAGGTAAATGACACTTGTTGAAGCACCCTTTTGAATGGAAAGATAGCTACAGAATGGTGTTGAAAGATAGCTATAGAATACTATTAACTAAATTATGTGTAATATATACAGAATGGTGTCTGGTAAGGCTATCAGGTAAATAACACTTGTTGAGGCACCCTTTTGTATCAGAAGATAGCTATATAATTCTCATTTAGCATCAAGCATCAAAGGAAAGAAGCATAATTTACATCGAAATAAAAGTTCATACATTATTACAAGATGGCAAAAGTACCGAATGACGGTTCAGAAGGAGCAGGGGAATTGAGATAATTGAGCAATATGGCTAATGGGTATACAAACCATACACATAAACACACATACACACAAAGAAACAAATCGAATCTAAAGCTTGCTTGTAAAATCTCCAAATGCATATCTAAACACCAGATGAGCTGGGGAAGAAGAATGGAAATTCCCCACCAATTCATTGTAGCTGATAAAACACGGACACACACACATGGATCAAATCCTTGTGATTTCACTAAACTGTCCATTCAGTTTGCACAACTTAAATTTCAGGACTTATTTGGCTCACTTCTAAAGTGAGGTTTTAATAACAAAATAACTTGTACCAAGAAAAAATCGATGCTTTTAAAAGCAGGGGTACTGACCAACATCCCGTAATAAACAAACAAACACTTAGCTAAAAATCCAAACAATGGTCACCACAAGTAATGACTGCAGTGTTAGTGCTACATTGTGGAGTGGCAAACAAATCATTCCTATTTCTCATTAGAAACTGCCAAGACTAATTAAACCCACCTGCCCCAACTGCAACGAGTATTTGTGTTTCGATCTGGCTAATCATGCTCCGATACTAATATATTTAGGTCAGCACAAACTAGCAATGGCCCCAACTTAACATATAAGCATCACATTGTCCAAAAAGAATATATATGTGGAAAAAAAAAAGTGCTTCACTCTCTTCCACGAATTACAAAGATGAATTCCCATAATTTGACATTACATTAATCCATAATACCCAATAGCCTCCAAAAGACATAAAAGAAACTTAATAGTGGATTAATTATGACTATACAGACAATAATTTCATAAATATAGACATCAAAGAATGCTAAAAAAGTTAAATTTAGTGTGTTGCTGCACAGGATGGAACTAAAGTCTCTCACAGAAGATCTGAGCCAACAATCTCAGTATTCAAACTAAACACATCATCAAAAATCAATAAATCAACAAGACCCATCAATCAAACAAAGACAATAGTTCAATAACATAAAACAAAAACACAAGTATTGATCAAAGAATTAGCAAAGTTCAAAAGTTTCCATATATATCTTTCAAAAAAGAAAGAGAGAGAGAGAGAAAAACAGACCTCCAGAGGATTTGGGATGCCTATGAGGAAACTTGATACGTGGGATTCTCTTCAAAGCTTGAGTTGCACCCATCTTTTTCTCTCTCTCTGTTGCTTTCTTTGACTGTGTCGGTCTCTCTGTGCAAAACGAATAGAGACTTGTCTAGAAGTTGAAGTTGACGGCGAGTTTTGAAGGTCTTAACTTTGGAATATTAAAGTGTGCTTTTGCGTACTGTTACATTTTTCTCTCTGAAAGATCTCTACCGCTGATCATGCTGAAACTTTTGAGAACAGTGTTTTGGGGTCCAGTCTCGCAAGAAAGTCTTTCCATAACGAAGCATTGCCGTTGTAATAAATGTTTTTGGTCCGTGAAAGTCGCTACCAGAATTACTTGTAAAGACGATACTGTCGTCTTAAAAACCTAAACAGCTGCCTTAACAACTATCTTTCTGACAAAATAAAGGGGTTTCCTAGAAGTTTTTTGGAGTGACGATGAATGATAAAAGTTAGGAAAATACTATGTTCATAATATTTTTATAATAAATATTAAGTGATAAGTTGCTATTAGTACTAATTTGAACACTATTAAAAAATTAAAAATAAGAATGTGCATGAGTTAGGTTGGGTCAGGTTGACAATTTTTTTCAACCAAACCCACCATGGTGAGTAAAAAAATATTCAACCCAATCCACATGGGTTGGAATTTTTTTTTAATTACTATTATTATTATTATTATTATTAGATTGAACATTGAAAGAAGACCACCACAAAGGCATAAACTATTTGAAATTTTAATAGTGCTTCAAAGTTCAAGCCAACACGTGAGATAAGAAGGAGATTGAAATGATGAGAACTTAGAGTTTGTGTTTTATGTAGGAAGAGGGGTAAAAAAGCAAATAAAAAATCGTATACTATATATTAAATATATTTTTTAAATTTAAATATATGTTAATATAGGTGAGTCGGGTTGGGTTAGGTGAATTTGTGAATCTTATGATTTGAATCCAACCCAACTCATTATAAAATAAATTTCACAACGTAACTCACCAACTCCTAAAAACTTACCAAACCTAGCGGGTTGGATTGAATCGGGTCGGTTTTGACGAGTTAGCGGGATGGCTGCACACCCCTCCAAACTACCAAAAATAACCAACATGCCACTTAAAATTTGTTGTGAAAGTTTGTGAGGGTGCTTTTTTTTTTAGCACTATGGCCCAAGGATCCTGGGCCGTAGTGAGAGGTTCTTAGTGGACTGGGATCAATTCTCCGCAGCTAACGGGCTGTTTTAAGAATAGATTGGTGCACAGGACAAACTTCCTACAATTACAAACAACTAAAAAAAATATTCGTATTGAATGACGTTTAACAGTAAAGGAAATGCATAATAAATGAAATATAATGCAGAGAACACGTTAGGGATCCTCTAATTAGTGAGGTATGTTTCATTAGTTTCTTTTTAATTGTGATTACAAAGCTCACTAAGACATGATGCAAGGTTCAAATGAGTTCAAAAATTATAGACTTTGATAGCCATTCAAGCTTCAAAGACTTGCAAAGTTTGAATTCGTTGAATCCGAGCGTGTACTGTAGTGGCTGCCTCTGGGATACCGGGAACAGATTCCTCTGTTTTCCCTTTAGTTTTACAGAGTCTCTTCTCAATCTTTTGAAACTTTTGGGAAATGACTTTGAATGCTTGACGAATGATCTAAGCATCCAGAATCGAATGCCCTATCCTTTTCCTTTCCCTTTCCTTTCCCCCCTTTTTATAGCACAGCTTCAGGCCCCTGGGGGTACTACCGATTTTTCCTTTTTGTCCTTTGAAGTCGGTTCAGTGCCTGGTTGCTTCAGGATCATGTCATTTCCCTTTTCCTCATAGTTTCTTTCTTTTTGCTGCGACCGGATGAAAGTCTCCCAGCTAGCTTCCCATTTCCAGATTTTCCCGTTAGTTGACCTGAGGCGTTTTGGCTTTTACTCCAGCTTTCCCAGTTGTACTTTTCCTTGTCTCTTTCTTCAAATGGTTGGAACCAAAGCTCCTGCATTTTTGCTTTGTACTTCCACTGTGTGCCTGAGTCATAAGGTCCGCGTGCCTTTTGTTTCTTTCCTCTCTTCAAATCTGCGTTAGTTTCACCCACGTGTCCAGGGATCCTCTGCCCCTGGTACTGCTTCTGGGCGTCCCGACCCAATTCTTTCTTCTGGGCTTCCTTTGGCTTGCTGTTTCTTTTCATCTGTTTTCTTGGGCCCCTTTCTTCGTGGACCTCTGGATCAGATCCTCTGGGCTCCTTTCTTTTTCTTTCTTTTCTTCTTCCTTTTCTTTATTGTGAGAACCCACCCTTTATTATTTCTCTCTCTCTTTTTTTTTTTGTGTGAAATGAGCCCAAAGTCTCTTCCATCTCTTTTTTGGGCCTATTTGTGGCTATTTAATTACTTTGCACCTCAACAAAGTTTTGCAAACTATCTTTTATCTTCTCAAATTAATCCATTACAGTTTTCATGATTTCATAAATTCTTTCTAGGAATTTTTTTTTTCTTAAAAAGCAAATTACATAAATCCCCTCAAATTCGCATTCTTTATATATATATATATATATGTGTGTGTGTGTGTGTGTGTGTGTGTGGGCATTAAACCAATAGTATACATAACCATCCCAGCCCAAATCAATTTTATGACCAAAACCCGATAGGAAGTCATGAGTATCTAGTTTATAATCAAAGCAGGTTGCAAGATGCTAAAAAAGTTGGCAATTGTTTAACTAAACCTTATAGTAAGTTGTTGACTCAATTATGCAACTACTAATTTCATTGTTCTTTTTTCTTTTCTTTTTTTGGATGGGAATTTCATTGTTCTTATAATCTTATCACAAGGCAAGTCAATTAAGCCTAGAAAAATTGACGTGGACCCGTTAACCCGCTCAAACCCAAATGAAAAATAGGATAAGCGTAATAGGAATCACAACCCATTTTAGTCCGATTTGTTTATAACCCACTCCCAAGTTTGGCCCAACCCAACCAGGTTAAACCCATACTCGACACAACCTATTCATCAAGCCTTTACTATAAAATTTTAAACTTAATTTTTTTTAATTTTCATTTTCAATGTATGTTTGTAACATTGTATACTAAAGTTATATTAATTTTTTTTATATGGTAGATAAAAATACTAACGACATTACTTGTTAACTTGACTAGTAATTCCGTAATTTCATTATAGTTTTTCTTCCTAATCATGCACCTTTTATTTATTTAATTAATATGTTATATTTTATTCTTAAAGATGTATATAATTATATATTGTATGATTTTGGAACTTTAGATTATTTTTTTCCCTTTTAACTTTTCATCATATGTATAGCTTTTTAAAAGCCTCAATTTTTTTGAGTGCAACTATAATTTAACCAAATTTTAGCAATTCAGCAAAAATTTAATCCATAAGCATACTTTAGTTTATAGGAGATTTAACTTTATTTCATATTTCATGTATAGTATGTATAGGTGTTTTATTTTATTAATTTGTGCAATTATTAGATTAGTAGACTAATAAAATTAACCATCGGACTATTCAACATTTTTTTTTTTTTGACTTTTTATTTGTATCAAAAGAATTAAGAAAAAGAAAGCGGTTAGAAATTATGTCAAAGGTTTTTTTTTTGGTATGTGGAAAAATATTGGTTACTCTAAATTGACCTAACCCATCAAAAATTGGTAAAAAGGGTCATAGGAATTATGCAATCCATCTTATTTCAATAAATTTCTGACTTAAACCCAGCCAAAGTGGAACCCCAAACCTCATTGACCCCACTCGTTCCCTAAGATTCAAAGTTTTGTTTTGTTTTTTTTTTTTTTTTTTTTTTCTAAATATATACAGGTGCTTTGAAATGCACCATAGTATAAGTATACAGGTTGTACATACTTCAAATATATACATGTGCTTTGAAAAGCACCATATGATAAGTATATATGATGTGCAAAAAGAAACCCAAAATGTTGATTTCTAATAATAGGCACATAATGAAGTAACAAAAATGAGGTAATGTTTTGATGACTTTATTTAGTTATATGAAAAGACAAAATGATACATTATATATGAATAATGTATCTATTTGTCTTTTGTATGTGCCTCTTTTTTTTTTTACACAGTTCCAAAAGGAGATGTCTTGCATTACATAGTTCTTTTTGAACTTCATTTTCATGGATTTTCTTGAGATGAATCATGAATGGCAATGATGTTGAACTTATAGCGTGGTTCTGTAGGGGTGTCCGACGTTATTGCTCTCACTTGGATGAGAGAGTTCTTATCAGTGGAGAGCTTGACAAAGCTTTCAATATTTTTTATTCCATCCTTATGGACATTTACTTTCATGTCCTCGAACCTTGAAAATCTGACCTCATCACGATGTTGTTCTATTGTATGTGTGATCTTTACCATGAGACGGGTTTAACAAGAATGATTTTCCAATCTGTTTATAAGCTTATAAATTTTTAAGTGACACTTGCCAAATAATGTGATCCTTCCTCTTTTTTCTTTTTCTTCTTACCCACACCCTGTATTTCTGTTTAATTCATAAAGAAATTTGTTTTTTTATTTTTATTTTTTATTTTTATAACCAAAAAATAATTTTATACCATATAACTATCTGAATAAAGATTGTTCTTTTTAATTAAAAAACAATCATCCATGACACCAGTGACAGAGCCATGATTTCAATCTAGGAGGGACAAGATTAAAAGTCAATATTAAAAGAAATTATCTAAAAAATATTAATTGATAATAAAAAAATAATTAAACAATTGTGAACAAATGTATATATGTTTCATATCATTAAAATAAAGAAACAAAAACAACCAATTCAAAGTTACTAACAATCAAAGTAAGAGATTATTTAAATATACAAAATTTAGACATCTAATTTGATTTGTTAAACTAAATTGAGAAATCAAAATAATCTAAAAATGTTAAGAGTATACCTGCAAAGTTTATATATACATTCTTCAAAATAATTAAAATTTGGGTTTATAAAAAAAAAAACACGGTGTTTAAAACTTTGAAAAAGTCAAAATATAAAATAGAAATTATAAAAAGAAAAAAAAAAGAAGAAAGAAAGTAGTGGATGCATTAGGTTTTTAGTACTGTACAAGAACATTATTTTTTTAAAGAAAAAATTATTATATTATGTTAATTATGGGACCCAATAATGAATTTTCATGAGAAAAAAAATTTGGAAAAAGAATGTTTAAGTTACTACAAATTTTACTACAAAAAGCTAATAAATTGATGCGATAAGAATGTGATTAGTAGTGCTACTAGTCAAGATAATAAATAATTATATGAATTGATTTTTTGAGATGGTGATACATCAGACTAATGTAATAAAATTTGTAACGTTAGCATCACCCAACAAAAAAAGTGATATGAATAGTAAAAAAAAAAAAAAAAAGGAAGTAAAACAAAACATTGGTGAAATGAGTGAAAATGTGAGACAAGATATAAAAAAGCTACTCTGTTCCACTCCCCCCACCCCTCGTAATATGCTTTTATACGTGAGGAAGGTTTTTTTTTTTTTTTTTTTTTTTTTTTTTTTTTTTTTTTTTTTTTCATTGTTATGTTGGTGTCAGGTCTAAAGTAAGAGTCTTTTATTTTTTTTAATCACCATGTTTGGTAGCATACTAATAAAAGGTGAGGTTTAGGTCCAGTGCATTCAGTGCACTAGATCCGTTTTGATGGTGATACGTGTCATTATTTTAATGGGTTCAGTGCAACTGGGTATTGGACCAAAACCTCACCCCTTATAAAAACAGAAGTAAAGTTTTTTTTTTTTAATTTTTTATTTTATTTTATATATATATATATATATATATAGCTAAGATGCAAAACTAACTCTCTAAGTTTCACCTTTTATCATCTCAATCCTTTAAGTTTTAGTTTTGTCATTTCAATCCTCTAAGTTTCAAATTTTGTCAATTTAGTCATTCGTTATCTTTCTGTTAGGTGCTGCTGTTTACTAACCAAAACGACGCTGTTTTGGATGATTTTTTTTTTAATTTCTTAATTTAATTTTACTAAAAAACATTAATTACAAAAAAAAAAAAAAAAAAAAAACTAAGGGAACGACGTCATGAAGGAAAATGCCCCTAGGACATCATCAGCACAATCCCAGTCATAAATCGACCTGACTTTAGATCCCCTTCCTTTGTCACCTTGGCTTTTAGTGGCTAGAGCCTAAGTCCATTTCCCCAACCCGAAACATTAATTGAAGTGTTCATTGATGTGTACTCGATGAAAGTCCCAAAGGGCATGATGGTTCTTCAAGCTTGCAGAATTGCCAGCGTCGATATCCCTTGATTTTGCTACCATAATCGCCTCTCCATCGCGAAAAACTGCCACATGTGCCTCGTCATTCAAGCTTGGGATTGTGTTGATGATGTCCCTAGGGCATTTTCCTTCACACATCGTTCCCTAAGTTTCTTTCTTTCTTTTTTTCTTTTTTGTAATTAACGCTTGTAAAATTAAATTAAGAAATTAAAAAAAAAAATCATTCAAAACAATGCTATTTTGGTTAGTAAATGGTAGCACTTAACAGAAGGGTAACAAAAGACTGAATTGACAAAAGGTAAAACTTAGAGGATTAAAATGACAAAGCGAAAATTTAGAAGATTAAAATGACAAAAGGTAAAACTTAGAGGGTCAGTTTTGCAATTTAACCATTTTTTTTTAATAAGTCATCTTAACAAGTTATAAAAAATTACAAAATATTTTGCATCCCAATAACATTGCTTCTTACTACAAATTCGTTTGACTAAATAGTATATACATCTCTCAACCATTATTATTGTTATTATTATTTTCCTTATTTTATTGTGAAAATTACATTTTATCACCCTAAACTATACCATAAGTCCGTTTGGAAACAATTTATTTAGTTAAAACTGAAAACTTTTTACTGAAAGTATTGTAGATAAAGATAAAAACTAGCTGAAATAGTACAGTGGAAACCATGAATAGTACCAAAAAATACAGTAAGACCTATGAATGATAGTAAAAATAAGCTGAATAGTTGTAAAAATAAGAAAAATAGAAAATAAGTTGACTTTAAACTCTAATCCCAAATGCAACTCACATATTATACTTTGCACCATAAACTTTTTGAGTACATGTTTTGAAAACCTTTTACTGAAAGTATTATAAATAAAGGTAAAAGTTAACTGAAATAGTATAATGAGACCTATGAATAGTATCAAAAAATGCAGTAGGACCTATGAATAGCAGTAAAAATAAGATAAATAGTAAAATAAGCTGATTTAAACTGTAATCCAAACACAACTCACATATTACACTTTACACCCTAAACTTTTTGAATATACATTTTGCACCTTAAACTATAGCTCTTGTTACACTTTGCACCCCGACGTTAAGTTTAGTGTTAACTTTGATGGAAATTCAAAGTATAGGATGCAAAGTTTAATAAGAAATATAATTTAAGGTGGTAAAGTGTAATTTTTCATTTGTTTTTAATAAATTGAGAAAATGGGTAATTAGGTATTTTCACATAGTGTCATACTTTTCAATTCAAGTTAACACCAAACTTAATGTTGGGGTGCAAAGTGTAACAAAAGTCATAGTTTATGGTACAAAACGTACATTCAAAAAGTTTAGGGTAGAAAGTATAATATATGTTATAATTTAAGGTGGTAGAATGTAATTTCCTCAATTTTATTTACATAAGGGAAGGAAGGAAGTAAGGATAACAGGAGAGGGGTTGGGGAGGTAACAAGATACTGACGAATGCTTTGGAAGTTGGCAAGTAAAAAATTGCTAGCTAGCAATATTTAAATAAATAAAGTGGATGCCGAATATGTTTTTGATCCCAAAATGTGATTGTTTTTTTAGCGTGTTTAGGGACAGAGTTTACCCTCTTCTTAGCGTGAATTATTCACTCACATAGCAGAAGTTGTCCTTCCTTTCATAGGATGTGTGGATCCACTATGGACCCCTTACAAAGACTCGCAACTTTTTGTGAGGTAAGATAAAATTCTACTTTAGAATTCTACTATAACTTAATCTAAGTGTATATGTGTGTGAAGCTCTCTCTTAGAGACTTGAATCCCGCCTTTGCCTCCCACACCTCACAAGCACTTATACTTGTGGAGTGACTATTGCACCAAGAGTGTAAGGTGGTATCATAGCTCACTTTCTAAAAGCTAGATCCAAATATCGCATTGATTAACTATAATTAATCCTCCTATAGCTCACTCTCTAAATGCTACAGCAACATGAAATACCCTTAACAACTATATGTAAGCCTATGTGAAACCAATAAATCAACGGTTTGGTTAACGGAGGTTTTTACTTTTTAGGACATTTGTTAATGAGCAATTAAAAAAAAATGATATTATTTTTATTAAAAATATAAAAAGTTGTAAAAAAATATTAAATTTTTTTTCTTTTCCCGCATCCATTCCTATAAATCAAACCCTTCAACGGGGTCATGGTAGTTAGGATATATATATATATATATATCTATATATTTTTTTTTTTTTTTGAGGAACCATGGTAGGTAGGATCTGAACGTAAATTGGTATTAAATTCAGTACCGCAAACCTTGTAAAGGCTTTTGGAGTCTACCCAGGTGAAAATTGATTAGATTAAAATCTAAGTTCATAACTGAACAATTGGTCCTTTTACAGTTCCAAATTAAGAACCTTCCCTTCGAAACTATATCAATTCAAGACTTCAATTCATAGCATCAAGTTTTGGGTAATTTCTCAAGCCTAGAGAGGAAAGTCTTGCCGTCATGGTAGTTAGGATTTTTTTTTTTTTTTTTTTTTTGAGGAACCATGGTAGGTAGGATCTGAACGTAAATTGGTATTAAATTCCGTACCGCAAACCTTGTAAAGGCTTTTGGAGTCTACCCAGATGAAAATTGATTAGATTAAAATCAAAGTTCATAACTTAACAATTGGTCCTTTTACAGTTCCAAATTAAGAACCTTCTCTTTGAAACTATATCAATTCAACACTTCAAGTCATAGCATCAAGTTTTGGGTAATTTCTCAAGCCTTAGAGAGGAAAGTCTTGCCGTGCATTCTAGGCTATTTGTTACTTCAGAGGCCAGCAATTAGTTGTTGCTTTTTTATTTTTTATTGTGCAACCCGTTTCTTCTTGAATGTTCAAAGTCCAAACAAAAGAACCCCACAGAAAGATTCTCGAAAAAAACTTTTGATCATTTTCAGGTCTATGCCAATATGGGTTGAAGTCCTTAAAACGGTAAAAATTTCCTGTTGAAATTATGGCGATGTTCAAAATGATAAAATTGACAGTTGGGTCTCACTCACGAATTCAAGTCAAAAGACTCAAAACGCGTAAATAGATATGTTAAGTGTCTTAATCAAAGTTGTCAAAATCAGAATCTTACGTAAGATCATGTGTTAGGATATATGTGATTCAATGTTAGGAATATATGTCAACATTTTATGTAATTAGCTAATTCTTTAACAAAACATACTTTATTTGTAATTAGGTAGATCTAAAATGTGTTTAATGCTTCAAGAAATAAAGTTTCAAGTTCAAGTGTTAAAATCATGTAAGTCTATCCAAGAATCAATGAATGAAGTGCAGGATTTTAAAACTTGATAGCTATCATCTATCGAGGTTTAAAAGCTGCTGAAACCTGTGGCTTGATAGCTAGCTTGATAGATAGGGTATTTGTCGAGATTTATGGAGTTCAGTTTTTCAAGCTGATTTTCATCCAATCCATGAGTATATGTTTGAATTTTCTTTTCTCACAACCCTAAATATATATAAAGATTATTTTAAGGGTCGTAAAAGGTTATGCAGTTGCACAAGAGCACAATTCCACAAGTGTGAAGAAGAGTGTAACCGGAAACCTAGTTTGCCCTAGTTCTTAAAGAAGCTGTTGTGTTTGTATACCACAGAGTTTTGTGACTAAGCAAATTCATGATCTTCATCGTCTAGATGAACTGAACAACTTTGCAGCTAACATTCTTCTTAAGTTGGTGATCAATTCGCATATTGGGATCCGCACAATTGGTTAGTCACGTACTGGGAGCTGTGCATTGAAAAGGAGAGATTGTCACTACAGAACAAGTCCAATTGGGTATTGGGGTAAGGATTCAACTGTAGGTTGGTATAAGGTATTAGGATTCCTTTACTTGTAACCACTTGTTTTGATAATAGTGGATTCTCGGGAGTGGTGACCTTAAAATCATCCGGTGGGATTTTTGCCGTATAAATTTTCTCCATTCGTAAACAAATCACCATGTTAATTTATTTTCCGCTACATACTTTAGTTAACTGGTGATTTGTTTGTGTTACCACGCATCCTTCTTATTAATTTGATTAATTAATAAATTTGGCAAATTAATCAATTAATTCATCACAATGGGTCAATACATTTTGGCCTATCATCATTGATTGTAAGATCCTACATATTTTCAGATTTAAACCAAAAAACACATTGATAATGATTTTATATGTTGAATAATCACGTAAATTGTGAATCTATCCTTAAAAAACAAAGATTTGCATCATATGATGCAATTTGCATGTCATACATCACTACTTCTATACCAGGGTGGAGGTACATATAGTCTTGGGGGGACCATGGCTTCCCCAAAACTTTTGAAATCCTCTTATAGTGCTGTATAAAAAGAAATTGGGCGCCTACAAATTATAATGATTGGCCCCTCCAAAAAATTTCACAGAACCTTCTTGCTGTCAATGGAAGAAAATTGGTCTAGCATAGTTGGATAGGCCACCTAATACATAAGTCTAGACTACTCTTAACTCAATTTAAATCATAATAAAAGAGAAAGGAACCAAGTGGCCCACCTACTTGCACAACATGCTAAGAACCTGAAGTTTCTAAACTATTGAATAAAAGATAGTCTCTGGTTTTAGAGTTCCAATTAACTATGAATATTCATCATCTTCACAGTTCATGCTTTTTTCTTTTACTGTTGTTTTGCTTAGTTTTCTCTTTACTCTAAGTTTGGATAATGACTTTCCTTTAAAAAAAAAATGTCATAGAGATTTGTTAGTTTTTATGTTATTTCCCTTTAAAATATAACAATGATTGCATTTAGCTATTCACAATTCCAATATTTAATTAGTTTCTCAATTGGACTCCACTCAAACAATACACACACTTTTACCAAAATCTTATAAATCCCTAGACTTTTACCAAAATCTTATAAATCCCTAATCTCTAGGTGTCGTTCTTTTTATTTTTTCTAAGAATAGAAAAAGGACGTTGTTCCTATTGTTTTCAATTTTTAAATTCAATGCGTGTTGCTCAAATTGGTGTGTTTTTCTTTTCATTCTTAGCCTTCAAATTCATTTATTTTGGTTCCATCATCACCATTTTTTCACAAAATTTGATCATTTTCTCATATTTCCAATTTTTTTCCTCATATGTTTTTCTCTCATTATCATCATCTCATTTTTATATATTTTAAGTTGATTATTTTTTCCATTTTGAATCTAGGTGCCTTATAAGTTGTACCAACATTGATATGTTTCTACAACAGAATTTAGGTTGCGCTAGAGATAAGAAACATTCTCAAGTCTTAACCCCCCTCCCAATTTGAAAAAGGGAAAAATTGTTAAGAATTTCACTATGAAAATGATAATGAATGTAATTTATTTTATGAATGGTCATCATCAAGCACAATTCTAATAGGAGATGCTAAGGCTTAAAAAAAAAAAAACTTTTATATGTTTATAGCAAATTGAACAATTTTTATTATCTTATTTGAGTTTTAAAATATTATAAAATGTTAAATTTGACTATTTTATATAGAATATAATTATTGTATTAATTATGAGTTATGACTAGCATATAAATATATAATTCCCCCCCCCCCCAGTGGAAAATCTTGGCTACGCCCCTAGTCTATACTAACGAAACAAATATATTTAAGTTTTAATCCAATGTATTTAAAAAGTTAAATAAATGTTTAATTAGCAACTAAATACCAAAATATTTATCAACACATATGGAAATATTTTCCAAATTTTAAGTTCCAAGTTCCAATTTTAAAATCCAAAATAAGTTATCAAATGGAAACTAGCTAACTAAAATATCAAATCCAAAAAGCAAGATGAATATTAAGGTGAAATGAATATTTAATTATTCTCATTCTAGGGTTCTTATAACCTTGGTCCTAATCATCATCATCCATTTCATCATCTATGTAGATATTATATATTTGTATACTAGAGCTGTAAAAGAGATTAAAATACAACTTCACACTAAACTATTCAAGTTATACCACTCAGCAACAATTACAAAGCATGATCAAAAAAATCAATCAATATACAAATACAAGCATACTCATAAAATTATATATAAGAACAACATTTTAGTAATATTAGAACACAAATTAGTATATTGATCAAACAAATTTAACAATAATATAGCTTAAAAGGTAGCAAAGCCAATATAAATTCTTCATTTAGAAATGATGAAGCATTCCTTTATTTTGATAACAAGTGAACTAGAAACTAGAAAACATTTGCTTAGGTTAACATAAATATATAAAAATAAATAAAAGTCATACCATCATAACATAGAAAAAAAAAACCCTTAAAACTTCATCAAAACCAACAATTTATCCCATAAAAAAAATTAAAAAAAAAAAAAAAAAAACCAAAAACTAATGTTTTGGTAGGATTGGTAGAATCGGTAGGATCCCATTTGATCCTACAATCCTACATGATTCTACAATTTTTACAATCCTAATGCAATCTTAAATGTTTTGGTGAGATGCAATTGTAAAATTGTGCGATCCTATGATCCAAATCGCGATTTTGACAACCATAGTCTTAACTCAGTCGTTTCATTATCTATGTACGTGTGTTTTTGTAAGGCCTATGTTTGGTAGTTTATTTGCTTAAAAGTGAGCTTGAAAGTGGTTTTAACCTGTTGGGGGACCACAATTTGACTCCCTACAACTACTCTAAAAACAAGCCTGCATAATATCATTATCTTATAAGAATATAATGTAAAATTTATAGGTTAAAAATAATGTATGTGTTATTTAGAAGTTTTTTTTTTTTTTTTAAATAAGTTTTATGTAATAAAATATATAATGTATTTTGCATTCAACAACAAACATAGTGATTAGTGATATAATATATATATATATATATATTAATAAAAATATTTAANAACGAAACATTTTGAAATTAGTCTAGGCATACCATTTCAGACTTAGTACAGAAGTTATATATATATATATATATATATAGGTGAAAATATTATTTTTGTCCCTATATTTTTACCTTATTTTCACTTTGGTTTCTACTTTTTATTTTTACCGCTTTTAGTCCCTATTTTGAAAAACGCATTCCATTTTGGTCCCTACCATCATCGTCTGTAACAAAAATATCTAGAATGCATTGTTTGCATATAGAGCGCCTACATAGCCATTAAAATAATAATAAAAAATTTTAATTAACATTTAAATAATGCCACATCAACATTTTAAAAGCCACGTCAGAAAAAAAAAATCAAAATAAAATTCTAAACATATGATTTTTAAAACTAAATCAAATAAAATAATTAAAATAAAATTTTCTTTTCCTTTCATTATTTTCTTCAGAAGAACATATTCATATATGTTTTTTTGTTCTTCCCCAAAACATGGCTGTTCATATTCATTTTCTTAGCAAATTAATTCTTAGTTTCTTTTCATTTCTTTGTCTTTCTTATACTTTCTTTAAAGCCAAACACATCCTCAAATCAATAACAATTAAATAAAATAAAATTTAATTAAGCATTTTCTTGGCAACGTCAATCTCAAGATCTGAACATTTTTCTCTCCTAATTGGTAATCCAGAAAATCCCCTTTTCACAAACCCAACAAATTCTCATTCATAAACCCAAAACACTCCCTTTCACAAACCTTGAAGATCCCTTCTCAACACACACAGCAAATAGTCCTTTCACAAACCCATAAACCCAAAATATCCCTTCTTAACACATACAGCAAATGAGTTTTTCAAATTTGTCAAAAATCCGAAACAAATAAAATAAACCCAAGATCGGCTTTAGATCCTCTTCAAATTCAATCCCAAGATAGAGAGAGTGAGATGAGATAATGAGGAGGAGAGGAAAACGTGGGCTTTCAGATCTGCTGAAACCCAATACCACACACCACATACGACCCAAAAACTGACCCACCACCCTGCTGAACCCACCACTAATGAACCTTATCAATCCCACCACCTGTGAACCTTGCCTAAGCCATTGACTAGGAGGATCTTACCAACTTGATAGCTGCAGTGGCGGTGGCGAATGAAGGAGATGAACGATGGGAGCTTCGACCAAGGGGTACTCAGAGAGAGAGAGAGAGAGAGAGAGCGCGAGAGAGAGTGAGATCAAGAAATGGAAGTTTGAGGTGTAAGAATCTGAGATGGTTTTCATTAGAGGTGAAGCGATGTTGGAAGTGAGAGGGCCGAAGTTTGAGATTAGAGGTATTTGAGAATTTGAGATTAGAGAGAGTTGTAAGAAAATCTATTCATATTTTTTAAAATATTTTATTTTATTTTTAAAATTGAGAAATTTAAAAAGAAAATGGTTTTGATTTTAAATTCATTTTAAATGCTGACATGGACATTTTAAATGTCAATTAAAATTTTTTATTAATATTTTAATGGCTATGTAGGTGCTCTATATGCCAACAGTGTATTCCGTCTACCACATAGAATATTTCCGTTATAGAGATTACGGTAGGAACCAAAACAGAACGTGTTTTTCAAAATAGGGACTAAAAGCGGTAAAAATAAAAATTAGGAACCAAATTAAAAATGTAGGGTCTAATTTCTTTACGTAAACCCAAAGACAATTAATTTGTAGAGTATGGGTCGAAGAACTAGAGTTGACAAGGGGTTCACAGCAAAGGATTATCACTCTTTTTATTATTTATTGATCAGTTTCCCATACATTCCCTGCCTTGTTTCAAACCCTCTCCCTCTATTATATAGCCACTCTCACTCTCATCTCTACCGTCCACGTGCTCCCCATCCATGAACTTGCTCAAGTACCTGTCACGTCAGGCAGCTTCTTTTCATCTCTGTGTGAGTGGCGGTAGGTTATGAAGCACTGTTCAGAGGTCTTCTCCACATAAATGTGGCCAGAAAAGCTGTTGCAATGCATTGAATACGGTGGCAGCAGCCTTTCCCTCAGATATTTTCTCATCCTTATCGTTCTTGAGTATGTTTTGAGCTTATCTTGATCAGGTGGAGTCCTCGGACAATCAATCAGGCTTTTCCCCTACTCAGTTAGTCTCCGATATCATATCAAAGTAAAATATCTTCCTCGGACAGGTGATGTCCTCCTCGGACTGGAGATATCATCCTCGGACAGCGTTGATTCTCTACAGGAGGATTCCGCTTCA